>NW_015506434.1:88916-175605 GCF_001515645.1 Sinocyclocheilus grahami | reverse complement strand
GTGTGTGTGTGTGTGTGTGTGAAAAACATATCTGATGCATCTGAAAGTCCATACCTTTGAAAAGTTATAGATTAAAAGACCAATTGATTACATACTGTCTTAAGTGAGTTAACTTAAGCTTATATGCTTATATGTGTGTGTGTGTGTGTGTGTTACATTTTATTAAATTTTATTATACTTATAGACTTTTAATTTAATAGACTATATATATATATATATATATAGATATAAACTATTAAATTAAAAGTCTATTAAATATAATACAATATAATATTTCTGAAAGCACAAGAGCTTCCCCTCAATAGGATGTATTTGACTTAAAATATATATGTGGTTCACCTGAATAAAAGTGAATCATTCTTCTCATAAAAATGGTAAATGTCAAAGGAGCAGTTCAAGCAAACACACAGGCTAATTCAGATGTGCAGGTTAAAACCGGTCAACACAGTGAGATTTCAACTAAAACCCCCATAAAAGGTGAATTGAAGGTATCAGATGGTAATACTAGGGTATTTTGAGAACTGCTGTGGTACTGAATGATTGCCATACATATATATGTTATATTTACAATACATGCTCATCCAAAGAATACCTTGGTACCACGATGTGCAAAAAAATAATAATTTAAAGTATATCCAAAAAGCTAATTATTTGTTACTACAGAACTTTACTGTAGTAAAGCTACGTTTCCAGTTACAGGACTGCGCTATAGTTGTGTATTCAGCTCATCTCTCTTTCTCTCAGGCAGGTTGTTTCATGCACCGCAGCTTTCACCCTTTTACTACCACTTGGTGGAAAGTCATCAGCCTGCACGTGAATCGCCAGCACAACCGGGAAAAGGCATCAATCACGGTCCAGCTCTGACGCAAGCTGCGCCCCGTAATGAGATTTTGACTGTCTTGACATTGTGCATGGGATTCAATCCCCCTCCCTCTCCGTTTTATCTTTCCGTCACACATACATGCACACACACGCGCCTCCATGACTCATTTTCAGGTGGATTTCTGTTAGCTTGTGACAGTCACACAAATTTTGCTCTGTCAGGGAACAAGATCCTAAAGTGACTCTCTCTTTCTCTCTTTCCATAATCCAGAACACCACCGGGAGCCCTTGAGCAACTTAACACACACACACACACACACACACACACATACACACTCGTCTTCTCCAGTATTCAGAAGAATGCTTGATCTTTATGGGTTTTTACATGCTTACTACTTAAAGGAATAGTTCAAGCCAAAAGCTGTCATGCTTTACTCTCTCTTAACAGAAAGGTATCATTTCTCATATATCTGAGAGAGAGAGAGAGAGAGAGAGTGTGTGTGTGTGTGTGTGTGAAAAACATATCTGATGCATCTGAAAGTCCATACCTTTGAAAAGTTATAGATTAAAAGACCAATTGATTACATACTGTCTTAAGTGAGTTAACTTAAGCTTATATGTGTGTGTGTGTGTGTGTGTGTGTGTGTTACATTTTATTAAATTTTATTATACTTATAGACTTTTAATTTAATAGACTATATAGATATATATATATATATATAGATATAAACTATTAAATTAAAAGTCAATTAAATATAATACAATATAATATTTCTGAAAGCACAAGAGCTTCCCCTCAATAGGATGTATTTGACTTAAAATATATATGTGGTTCACCTGAATAAAAGTGAATCATTCTTCTCATAAAAATGGTAAATGTCAAAGGAGCAGTTCAAGCAAACACACAGGCTAATTCAGATGTGCAGGTTAAAACCGGTCAACACAGTGAGATTTCAACTAAAACCCCCATAAAAGGTGAATTGAAGGTATCAGATGGTAATACTAGGGTATTTTGAGAACTGCTGTGGTACTGAATGATTGCCATACATATATATGTTATATTTACAATACATGCTCATCCAAAGAATACCTTGGTACCACGATGTGCAAAAAAATAATAATTTAAAGTATATCCAAAAAGCTAATTATTTGTTACTACAGAACTTTACTGTAGTAAAGCTACGTTTCCAGTTACAGGACTGCGCTATAGTTGTGTATTCAGCTCATCTCTCTTTCTCTCAGGCAGGTTGTTTCATGCACCGCAGCTTTCACCCTTTTACTACCACTTGGTGGAAAGTCATCAGCCTGCACGTGAATCGCCAGCACAACCGGGAAAAGGCATCAATCACGGTCCAGCTCTGACGCAAGCTGCGCCCCGTAATGAGATTTTGACTGTCTTGACATTGTGCATGGGATTCAATCCCCCTCCCTCTCCGTTTTATCTTTCCGTCACACATACATGCACACACACGCGCCTCCATGACTCATTTTCAGGTGGATTTCTGTTAGCTTGTGACAGTCACACAAATTTTGCTCTGTCAGGGAACAAGATCCTAAAGTGACTCTCTCTTTCTCTCTTTCCATAATCCAGAACACCACCGGGAGATTCAGTGCCACAAGAACATGAGGCATTACATATTCACATTATCAAATTAACATTATTAGCTGCCAGAGAGAAAAAAAAGGAAGAAAATTACATAAAGTTCAATGCTTTCAGAGCATTACATGTTTTCAATGCTTTTTTGGTTTTTGTTTGTTCCAAGAGATTTACATATAATTTAAAGTCATTAATAAAATGTGCAAAATTTGGTTTACATTGCACAAGAACATGAGGCATTACATATTCACATTATCAAATTAACATTATTAGCTGCCAGAGAGAAAAAAAAGGAAGAAAATTACATAAAGTTCAATGCTTTTTTGGTTTTTGTTTGTTCCAAGAGATTTACATATCATTTAAAGTCATTAATAAAATGTGCAAAATTTGGTTTACATTGAGCCCACTTCTTCTTATGCATATGGATTTTTCCTAACAAAATAAACAAATGTATAATATGTTGTTCTTTGCAATTCAAATTTTCGTTTTCTGTATAAAAAAGTACATCAAATATACAAATTTCTATCGTACACTCTATTTTTCTGTTAATATAGAATTCCAAATCCTTTCAAAATAATCTTGAGTATATACAATGAAAAAAAGGTGCAAAATAGTTTATTTTTCTTGACCACAAAATTCACAGGTATATGAAATGTTAAGCTTAAATCTTTCCAAAACATGCTTAGCAGGATCAATTCGATGAAGCATTTTGTAAGACACTTCCTACATGCACTTGCACTCTCAGACACCTGCGCTTCCGCAAGTGACGTCACGTGCAATCTTTCATTTTATTTTTTTATTTTTTTATTTTTTTTATTGAATCTCGCCACATTTTACAAAAGTAGCCAGGTGGTGAAGACAACACAAAAGAAACAAAATTACAATGTCTCTTTCGCCACCTGCACTCTCCACTTCCTGCGACGTCACTTGGAATCGACACAAATCGTGCATGTTGCCAATGGAGAAACGATTCAAACTAATCTAGTACCATAACATACAAAATAAATAAAGAAATAAAAAAAACAATATATATATATATATATATATATATATATATATATATATATATAAGAAATTTATATATACACACATTGGTAATAATATATTGGTCTATCACTACACATAATGTAATTTAATACTGTACATGGACATAATGTGTTCAATATAATTCAATAAAAATTGCAATATTGTGTTCGCATGCACACACACATTTCCGGACAGCTGTAATTTCACTGGTGACCCTATAATTATTAGCATGCTCTCTTTGATTTGAATAACTCCTCCTCTAATCCTTTCAAGACTTTTCCTGTGAGTGTGAGAGGGCGGCATGTTGCCATGGAGATGACATATTGATCAGAGCAAAGGGTTGTGGGACAGAAATCAGGTGGTCCCTTGAGTGAGGAAGCAATGATCAGATCATCTATAATCATCATGTGACCGAAGATAAAACTAACAAAAATACATCTAAAAGGTTCAAATTACCACTGAACATCCATTAACATCCATTAAATTTACACACACACACACACACACACACACACATATATATATATATACATATACACACACATATATATACAAAGATAGATATGCACGTACTATGGTATATTTTACAGCACTGAAGAAAGTACAAAGTTTTGTAAATAGAATTCTCAAATCTCTGGGCATGTGATATTGGTTTTAATTGATATGAAATTACGTGCATCAGTGGGCGTCTAATTTCATGCAAATAACCTGGTGCCGTCAGAATGAGAGTCCAAACAGCTGATAAAAACATCACAATAATCCACCAGTAATACACACCACTCCAGTCCATCAGTTAACGTATTACAAAATGAAAAGCTGCATGTTTGTAAGAAACAAATCCATTATTAAGACATTTTAACATCAAACCATTGCTTTAGGCTAAAATACGAGTCCATAACCCATAATAACACTTGCTTCAATGAAAAAGTCGCCTGTTCTGAATCAGGAGAGAAATCTGCACAGATCAAGCACCGTTTACAAGCCAAAACAGTCCAAAACAGCTCTAAACAAATATGTGAGTGGATTTTGATCTGAGAGACAACAGAAAATTGACTTTTTCACTGGAGGACGCACTATTATGGATTACGGACTCGTATTTTTTGCCAGCAGCAACGGCTTATAGTTAAAACATCTTCATGATGGATTTGTTTCTTTTGTCTTTTCAAGACATTAACTGATGGACTGGAGTGGTGTGGATCAGTGGTTCCCAACCCTGGTCCTGGAGGCACCCCAACACTGCACATTTTGCATGTCTCCTTTCTCTGACACACCAATTTCAGGTCTTGGAGTCTCTACTAATGAGCTGATAATCTGAATCAGGTATGTTTGATTAAGGAGACATGCAAAACATGAAGTGTTGGGGTGCCTCCAGGACCAGGGTTGGGAACCACTGGTGTGGATTACTTGTGGATTATTGTGATGATTTTATCAGCTGTTTGGACTCTCATTCTGACGGCACCCATTCACTGCAGAGTATCCATTGCTGAGCAAGTGATGCAACGCTACATTTCTCCAAATCTGATGAAGAAACAAACTTGGTTGGCCTGAGGGTGAGCACATTTTCAGCAAATTATAATTTTTGGGTGAACTATTCCTTTAAGCATGCTGTTGGTAGCCAGAGAACCTAAAACCTCCTTAATCGTGGTAAAATTGTGATCTTGGTGACTTACTGCTTTATTATATATATAAGAAATAGGTTAAACGCTGACATTGGCTGGACCTCGAGAAAGGACTTCTTACTGTGAGCCTGCACACATGCTCTATTTTTCTCTGCCTGTCTAATGTAATTAACCTTGCCTTCTCCTCTATCTCTCATTCTGACCCAGAGAGCGGCTGATTTTACCCTCTCAGTCAGCGATAACATTTCCCATCCTCCTTAAGTGCTATTCTTACGGTGAGTGTCTGTCCCCAATGTTATCTGTGAAACACAGAGCTGGATTTGAGTGTGCCAAAGCTGTAATCAGTGCAGCAGGGGTAAAAGTTCAAAGCAGAAATGAGATGTGTGAATTTAGTTAAATCAATGGCAGATGGGGGCGGAGCTATATGGGAAGTGGGAGGGGCATTACTTTGAAAACCTGTTTGGAAACCAGGGACCTCATTTATAAAAATATGCATTTTAATGATCCTAAATATAAAAGTACTGTATGACAGTTTCCTATAATTAATTTTTTTTAAAGACATACAAAAAAAATGCATCCCTCTTTATAAATCACATTTCATTTTTTTTTAAAGAAATGTTTACTTTTATTCAACAAAAGTGATATTAAAAACATTTATAAAGTTACAAATTATTTCTAATTCAAATAAATGCTGTTCTTTTGAACTTTCTATTCATTAAAGAATCATGAAAAATAAAATCTATCGAGGTTTCCACAAAAAATATGAAGCAGCACAACTGTTTTCAACATTGATAATAATCAGAAATGTCTCTTGAGCAGCAAATCAGCATATTAGAATGATTTCTGAAGGATCATGTGACACTGAAGACTCAAACTTTTGAACGCTAGTGTATATCTGTGGTGGTTATTGACAATCATGATGGATTTGTGTGGGAATTCCCTGTCTTTGCCTGTGGATTTCATCTGGCAGGGAAACCCTCAGAGGAATCCTTTTGTTCAAGGCCGAGAAAGCCGACATCATGCCGAACTGCCCTCTGTGAATTATTCAAAGGATGGATTTGCGTCTCTTTCATCATTTGAGCTTCATACAGCGAGCGCAGACCTGCTGCCGACCATGTGTGTGTGTGTGTTTGTGTGTGTGTGTGTGTGTGTGTAAAAGATTTGTGAGACACACGGACGCTTTCAGAGACGGAAATACAGCGTGAATGTGACATGAATGTGTGTGTGTGCTGGAAAAGCCTAAAAGCTCTAATGAATGACGTCCATCAGCGGATGTTAATTTTAAGTGCCGCCCCACTTGGACTAATTTGGTTCACGTTGGACTGTAGGAAGAAAACACAATATCTTCAATACCTCAGTTGTTTCCCCCTTTTTACTCTGGAAAGACTATATTTATCTCCATTTCTGTCTCTTGGTTCTGTTGTTCATGAATAGCATCTGTTTTCACCTCAGGGCTCATCCGTCGCACTTACAGCACTTATCTAAGCCTGAATAGACAGCGAGCGGCCCTTCATAGTGCAGCCGTACAAATGCTCGCGTGAACATCTCCACATTTCCACAAATGGCCTGCTCAGTGCTGCAGCAACCCACTGGTCGCATGACAGGTGTGACAACACGAGCGGACAGGAGTGGACGGGTGTCGTTCTGATGTGTCAGTCATCGCAGTGATGGTTAAACTGTTACTGTGTTTCTGTCGCATGTGATTTTTTTTGCTGTGGTAAATTAAGTGATCATAGTTCGGTCAGATGTTACACTGACATGCTTTATGGTGAAGGACAATTAACCGTATGTCATTTCAACGTTTTCAATTCTTCAGTCTTACAGTACCAGTCATATGTTGGAATAATCAAAAAAGAAGTCTCATTTATTTGATCAAAAATACAGTAAATTGTGAAATATTATTACAATTTAAAAGAACTGTTTTCTATGTGAATATCTGTTAAACTGTAATTTATTGCTGTGATGCGCAGCTGTATTTTCAGCATCATTACTCCAGTCTTCAGTGTCACATGATCTTCAGAAATCATTCTAATATGATGATTTGCTGCTCAAGAAACATTTCTGATTATTATCAATGTTGAAAACAGTTGTGCTGCCCAATATTTCTGTGGAAACGGTGATACATTTTATTTTTCAGGATCCTTTGATGAATAGAAAGGTAAAAAGAACAGCATTTATTTGAAATAGAAATCTTTTGTAACATTATAAATGTCTTTACTGGCAATTTTAATCAATTTAATGCATCCTTGTTGAATAAAATAATTAATTTCTTCTTTTTTTACTGACGCTATCACTGTTTCCACAAAAATATGAAGCAGAACAACTGTTTTCAACATTGATAATAATCAGAAATGTTTCTTGAGCAGCAAATCAGCATATTAGAATGATTTATGAAGATCATGTGACACTGAAGACTGGAGTAATGATGCTGAAAATTCAGATTTGATCACAGGAATAAATTATATTTTAACAGATATTCACATAGAAAAGAGCTATTTTAGATTGTAATAATATGTCACAATTTTACTGTTTTTACTGTATTTTTTTATCAAATAAATGCAGCCTTGGTGAGCAGAAGAGACTTCTTTTAAAAATCTTAATTATTCCAAAGTTTTGACAGTAGTGTATTTAGTTTTAAACCACCAGTATATACCTATGTAGATATGTAGTATCTACATAGGTATCATTCATTTAGTTCACCCCTTGACAGCTCTTGTGTTGTCAGATGGCTGTAGTCCTCGTCTCGTATCAGGGATGCGCCGTCAAACATCTGGTGCAGGTGCGGGTGTGTTTGCAGACATCAGATGTGGCTCTGTCAATATAACGTGGGATCTGAGGAACAATAAGCTGGAAAAGCTGTCAGTGTACGGCATACAAACGCCTGCTGCATCACAGGTGAGGAGAAGAGAAATATGGAGAGAAACAGAGAGAAAGAATGAGAAAGAGTGAACGTTATAGAGGAGGTGTGGAGGTTCATCTGTCATCTCAGTTTACCTCCGTGGATAATAAATGACTGCTGACATTGATGTTAATTGGCTTTTTTCTCCACCGAGCAGAGGCTTGTTTGTGTGTGTGTGTGTGTGAAGAAATCTGGACTGTAATGCTCTCTCTTCCTCCACACCATTTGTGAAATCCCTCAAATCATGAATTACTTTACTAAGTGATCAGATGCACAATTTTCACCAGAAAACAGGTGATAAAAATCAAACAAATGAATATTGAAGGACACAAGCCATATTTACAGACCAGAAGATCATAGCAACCACCCAGAACACTCTAGCAACTATCCAGCAATACCATAAAAACACTAATAACACCTTAGCAACCACATAGCAACAATAAAATCCCTTCAGAACACCTTAGCAAACACCTGGCAACACAATAAACACTTAGAACACCAAGCAACCACATAGCAGCACCATGGAAACCACTCAGAACACCTAGCAACCATGTAGCAACAATAAAAACCACTCAGAACACCTATAGCAACCCCATAGCAACAATAAAATCACTCAGAACACCTAGCAACCACATAGCAATGTCCTGGCAACCAATCAGAACACCTAGCAACCACATAGCAACACCCTGGGAACCACTCAGAACACCTAGCAACCACATAGCAACAATAAAAAAAGCACTCAGAACACCTAGCAACCACACAGCAACACATTAAAAACCACTCAGAACACCTTATCAACCCCAAAGCAACAAAATCCACTCAGAACACCTAGCAACCACATAGCAACGTCTTAAAGAGCACTGATAACACAAAAGAATCATGGATGCATAACATGTAAATATAGCTTTTATTCTTTAGAATAACAAAATATCCTTTTTATATTCAGCACATGCAAATGGAGCCAAATGTTTTAAAGCTGCTAACACACATCACAGCCCACACGCACCTCGCATTAATAGTATTTTTGCAGAACAAAAGTGCTTTTAAACCATCACAACATGCTCACTGAATGTAACTAAATACTGAAACAAGCACAATACAGCCAGAAAACAGAAACAGTATTTCTCAACTGTCTGTAGAAGAACCAAAACCACAGAGGGACCAACGAATAAATCGGATGAACTTATAATATTTTTTAATATTCAAAAAGAACCATATAGCCAAGTCAAAATAATAAGTCAAAAGGTGTTTTGCTCAACCTAAACAACAAACAAATCAATTACTTTCATCATGTTTAAGAGTGTTTTTTGTATGAAACCCTATATCTTCTGAACACTAGGTGGCGCTGCCTTCAAACTTCAAAGGTACCTTCAGAAAATGTTGTCCATGAGCTCTACCAAATTTCAAATTTCAAAATGGCAAACAAATGATTCATTTGATCCCAGCAATAACAGTATGAATGGATTCAGCATGACCCAAGAAATTCGTAGACACCCAAAATGTAAAATTTAGTAAATGTAGAAATGTACTGTCTTTGAAAAAAATAGTATGAAGCCCTATATCTTCTGAACACTAGGTGGCGCTGTCTTCAAACTCCTCAGGTACCTTCAGAACATGTTGTCGATGAGCTCTACCAAATTTTGTCCCAATAATTCAAAGCATTTCAAAATGGCGAACAAATGATTCATTTGATCCCAGCAATATCAGTATGAATGGGTTGAAGAAATTCGTAGACACCCAAAATTTAAAATTAAGTAAATGTAGAAAACACTAGGTGGCACTGTCTTCAAACTCCTCAGGTACCTTCATGACATGTTGTCGATGAGCTCTACCAAATTTTGTCCCAATAATTCAAAGCATTTCAATATTTATTTGATCCAAGCAAAATCTGTATGATTCGACATGACCCGAAAAATCCGTTGACACCAAATCCTTTAAATTTAGTAAATTTAGAAAGTGACTCTCTTTGATAAAATTGAAAAAAAGCCCTATATCTTCTAAATACTAGGTGGTGTTGTCTTTAAACTCTTCATGTACCTTAAGAAACAGAAAGAAACGCAATACAGCCAGAAAACTGAAACAGTGTTTATCAGCTGCCTGAAGAAGAACCAAAATCACAGGAACCAAAGAGTGAACTGGAAAAACCTACAATCTCCAAAAACAACCATATAGCCAAGGCAAAATGATGTCAAAAATCATCAAACAGATGAATCACTTTATGTTTAAGAGTGTGTATGAAACCCTGTATCTTCTGAACAATAGGTGGCGCATTCTTCAAATTTCTCAGGTCACTTCAGAACATGTTGTTGATGATCTTTACCAATTTTTGTCCCAATTATTCAAAACGTTTCAAAATGGCGAACAAATTATTTGTTTGATCCCAGCAAAATCCCACCAAAAAGCTTTGATAGATCTTGATAACTGTCTTTGATAAAATTCACTTCAAGAGTGCAAACGTTTTTTAAAGGTTTAATGTAGGAAAACTCACAAAGGCCACTTCTTAAATGCTAAACAGACTGGTACTTGGTTGTTTACTAGGTAATCCAGGAGTGTCAAGCCCCAAATTGTCATCCAAATTTGTCTTACCACATTAAAAAGTTATAAATAAAAGCACAGTAAACAATTCTGGTAAGGGTCTGACTGCCATGTTTTTTGGCTGTCTGCTGTCAAGCAGAAGTCTAATTACAGAGCTGGAACACAAACGCTGACGGACCGCCCGGGCCAGACCGGAGTGGGTGGCAGCGTCTGCAACTATTTTGTATTTTCATTGGCTGAGTTTGCAGACGAAATTGTCAAGCAAGTCAGAAAACTCTGATAATAATGCCATACGTCGCCAAAATGTTTGTTAAGATGAAACTTGGCAGGTAAACTGACACCTAGTTGAATGCAATGAGCGGATGCAATCAAAAATTGTTTAATAGAGAGACAACATAAACTAAAAGAATAAAAAAATGTTTTTGTCATAATTTACTCATTAACCCTCATTGTTATTACAAACCTGTATGACTTTCTTCTGGCAAGCACAAAGTATATTTTTTAAATAGTATCCTAACCCCTCCTTTCCATGTTAGCTCTCAAAGCATGAGAAATTATCATATTATTATCATAAAATTATAAATATAATGCAAATAAAAATATGATGCAAACCTCTTTTGCATTATATTCCAATTCTTCTGAAGACGTCTGATAGCTTTCTTTTTTTTTCAGAAACAGATCCTAAGTTGTTATTGACTAATAATATAGTTAACAAGTCATGCACAGATTAAAAGAGAAATGGAGGGCCTGAGGAAAAAAAACAGAGGGAGAGAGAATGAGAAATAAGTGAGACAGAAAAGCAAGCAGATGTTTCAGCGCACTGCGTTCACGGTGTGTTTGAGCGACGCACTGCTGCTGGCGATTATGATGCCACAATGCACTAAAAATACTTTCATCAGAAGAAAATTCTCACGGCCAATATGTGCATTTGAAGTGCTTTATTTCATGTGCGTGGGCTGCTGAGGAAGAACCGCCTCAGGTCATGATGAGCACAGGAGAAAGTGAACTCTTTGTTTCTTCACATCCACACTGTGCTGCTGAAGGCCGCTGGTGTTTCTCAGCAGGTGGGGATTCTTTCTATTACTGCACAACATAAAAGAGCAAAGCTTGACTCAGACGAGGGAAATGTCAGTGCAGACAAGGCCTGTTTCTTCAACATGCAATCTGTTATTTCTGCTGCTAAGAGTCTAATAGTGAACGCCAAAAATAAACATACGGGGAAAAAATGTGTTTTCATCATTATTGCTCATATTTAAGATTTTTGACATGAACACAGATTGAAACCATTTAGCAACCAACATACAGCAACTGCATAAACACACTAAACAACACTCTGAAAACCTTAGTAACCATCTAGCAACGCTCTGATAATGCAACAAATGAGATCTCAATGAGTTCTCTTGAGATTAAATGGTGAAAAGTCTCAGATGTTTCTCATGAGAAAAATTATTTTTGAAGTTGTATAAGTTAAAAAGACGTGTTTACAAGAAAATACTATTTCAGTCTTTTTACTTCAAAATTTCACATTTAATTCAATATTACTTGCCATTTCTTTGTAATTATTTGTAATTTCTGAGTGAAAATTATTTAAAAACAGTTATACTATTAAACGTTTTTATTAATATTTTGAATTAGTTTTTAATTTTATATTTTCTGTTTCATTTTAATTTTAGATAAAGTTTTAGGAATTTTGCTGTTTATTTTTGTCATTATTTTTCTTTTTTAAATATGTCTATATAGTTGTAATTAATTTTTATTTTTATTTCAGTTTTAGTTATTTTAGTACATCAAGAAGATAAACTAAATTTAAATTAAACTTTAGATTTTTTTTATTAGATTTTTAAAATGTTTTTTCTTTTATTTCAGTTATTTTATTTCAAGAACAAAACTTTATGGTTTTAGTTTTAGTGACCTATATTAACCCGGATTTAATATAAATCCTACACCATTTTTCTAAGTTGTAAATAAAACAAAGATTATTGGAGTATATGTTTACAGGAAAACACTATTTCAATTACTATTTTAGTCTTCCTACATCAACATTTTTATATTATTTGCAGCTTCTTCGTAATCGTGCAATACGTTTGAAATAATAGTAGAAAATTGTTTCAAAGTCAGTTTTTGTTCAGTGTAGTGACTCTTTTGTATTTATATATATATATAATTTTCCCAAGGACTTTTAGGAGAAACATCTGAGAAATTGATGCTTGAATAAAGCATGACTAATAATTTCCATCCATGAGTTATAATAGAGCAACATCTGAGCATTAAAATCCTCCAGTTTCTTTCAGGATTTTATTCCCTCTTGCACGCTCTCCTACTTAATCCATTAGTAAGCAGATGACTCACACAAACACACACACACACACACACACACACACACACACACATCTCTCAGTTGACATCCATTTCAAATGTTTCATGAAAACAACTATCATCGGTTTTCACTGATGATCAATATTCAAAACAATCTGAGTGAAGAAAATTAACAACAAAAACTGTTTACTGTTTTCATGAGGGCATCAACAAGTAGCTCTGTACTGAAGACCAAAAAGATCTCCATGGTAACCAGGCATGAGGGAACGTTCTGATTCCAAAGGGACGGATGGAAAATGCTAATTCTGATGATAATTCAGTGTGAGGCTCAAACCAGGTGTTGTTTTGAGCTGAGGTGTGCTGTGATGGTCAGACACACAATCTTCACCTGCTGGACCAGAAAACAGGTGGAGCACCCCACAGACACATATATGAAGGAGGAACCATGGTTCAGTGTTGTGTTTTGAATATGAATAGACAGAATGAAGATGCCAATTGATTTCTGAAGGATCATGTGACACTGAAGACTGGAGTAATGATGTTGAAAATTCAGCTTTACATCACAGGAATAAATTACATTCTACAATATATTCACACAGAAAACAGCTATTTTAGATTGTAATAATATTACAGTTTTTACTGTTTTCTGATCAAATAAATGCAGCCTTGGTGACTTCTTTCAAAGGAAGTCTTACTGACCCCAAATCATCCAAGTGAAAGATAAAACACCAACATGTCAGAAAAAAAAATCTCTCCTGATTAGGTGAGAATACAAGACTTCTGCATCGTACAAATGGTCATCGAAAGCAAAAATGCTATGAAATGCATCATATCTTGTGAGAAAGTGGGACATGCTATGACACACAGACACTATTTGGGAATCAGCATTGAAAATTAGTAAGAAACAAGTATTGAATTCCATTCAGCAGTTCACGTTGGATATGATGCAGGACTGAAAGCAAGAGTTGAGGGTCAGTAGTATATGTCAGAATCACAGCAGGGTTCCTGATGGCGTTTGGGGTCAAAAGAGCCTCTGTCATGAAGTGGGGGTGTTTGACACGGAGCCCAGGGCCACACGCACACGCTCCCGTCACGCATGATCACTCTAATGCTGCAGTTTCACTCGCAGGAATCTCCAGAGGTCTGTGTACTGTCCACATGCATTAGGAAAACCAGATCACTGCGGGAAAGCTCAAACCCTTCGCCTCTGGAGGAAACACTGCGTGAAGATCAGCCACAGGAAGAGTGATGGGGATACCATGGTACTGAATGATTCCACATAGTACAGCAAAAGGTACCATAGTATTACCATAGTATATGCCCAAAAACATATTTTTTGTGCTTTGTCCTTCTATTTTCATATGTGATAATACATCAAAATTTTATGTGTAATAAAATAAAATGTAAAATATATTGAATATAATATACAGTATATACACTGTTCAAATGTTTGGGGTCAATAAGATAAGAAATTAACACTTTTATTCATCAAGGATGCATTCAATTGAATTGATCAAAAGTGACAGTAAAGACAATCATCATTTATATTTCAAATAAATGCTGTTCTTTTGAACTTTCTATCTATAAAAGAATCCTAAAAAAAAAAATGTATCACCGCTTCCACAAAAATATGAAGCAGTTTTCAATATTGATAATAATCAGAAATGTTTCTTGAGCAGCAAATCAGCATATTAGAATGATTTCTGAAGATCATGTGACACTGAAGACTGGAGGAATGATGCTGAAAATACAGCTGCGCATCACAGAAATACATTACAGTTTAACAGATATTCACACAGAAAACATCAATTTTAAATTGTAATAATATTTCATACTTTTACTGCATTTTTGATCAAATAAATGCAGCCTTGGTGAGCAGAAAAAACATAAAAAATCTGACCAACCACAAACATTTAAACTGTAGTGAAAATACACACGCATATCTTTCTATATATAGATATATAAAGAATATATATATATATATTTTTTCAATTATATATTTCAAATGATATACACACCATTCAGTCTGCTTGACTCCAAATGCCTGAGCACATGACCTGCCTAGAGCGAACATAAATAACAGCAGAATTTATATAGCCTGGAAAAGGATGTTGAAAAGTTCTCTGGCCTCTGTGATCGCATGTCTATAATTTCATTAGTGTCTGGTCTTTTAGTGAAAGAGGCTCATGGCTCTATAATATCTGTACCTCCATCAGCTCTGTCAGAGGGGCTGTAATGGGCTGCCATCCCAGAACACACACACACACACACACACACATGTCTGGTCAGCTATCCTTGTGGGGACTCTCCATAGGCGTAATGGTTTTTATACTGTACAGACCGTATATTCTATTGCCCTACACCAACTCTACCCCTAAACCTACCCCTCACAGGAAACTTTCTGCTATTTCAGATTTTCAATACACTCCATTCTGTGTGATTTATAAGCATTTTGAAAAGTGGGGACATGGGGTAATGTCCTGAAAAGTCACCTTCTCCTTGTAATACCTGTCATACCTTTGCCATTATACATATTTATGTCCTCATTTGTCACAAAAACGCGTACACACTCACACACACACACACACACACACACACGCACTCACACACACACGCACACTGGAGGTAAATGTGAATCTCTTGATCAGGTTTCTGCTGGGTTTGCACTACAGTGTTGACGTCCTGCAGGAATGCCATATTGGGGCTGCCGCATATTTCAGCTGCTCGCGGCGTGTGGGTCATCAGAGCGCTGTCGACTACAACACACATCATGTGTTCATTAGCCAGAACAGACCTTACACTGAGACTTCAACTGCAACTATATTTATTATGCATTACACAGATATTCCTATGCATTCATAATGACTAATAATCAAATGCATGATCTTGTGAATAACTGTAACCGTAGCTTTAATGCACAGTCATTATTTAAAATGCATTAAAACACATGATTAACACCCAAACTCTTGTGTTTTATCATCATGTTTTATGCATTATATCATACTGAGGGATAGTTAAGTGAAAAACATTATTATATACCTTTATATTGTCAAGCATTATGCATTTTTGAGAACAGATGACCCTCTTTGTGCTTCATGGCCCTAGAAAGGAAGCACATCTTTTACTTTCTTTATCACTAAAACCAGGTTTAATTCTGTCTGCTTGCGGCTACGCGACTGACCAAATGCAACGCCATTAAACTTTAACCATTGCTCGTCTCCCTGCATTATGCTTTATGCTAATGCAGATAAACGAAACATCAAGTCAAAAGAATGAACACAAAAAGGACATTCAGCATCCAAGAGCACAAAACATTCTCCTGTTCATCCATAAACATGATCCTGCACAAAGCTTTAGAGACTTAATGGAGATCTCAGAAGTTTCAATGTATAAATACATATATTGTATATATATATATATATATATATATACACACACACACACACACACACACACACACACATATATATACTTATTTTATCACGTCTTTCTCCACAAACAATTATGGTATCTCAGTCAACTATATAGTCTGAAATGAGAAAATAGATATGTCCGAACCAGCAGTCTAATCATATGTGTGTGTAGCACAGTTTGAGACACTGAGTTTAAGACATTCAGTTTGTTCTGATTGCACCAGGAGCCGTGTGGCCCCTCCCACCACAGGAAGTGCTTGAGCAGGTTTGCTCATCTCAGGAGGTGCTTGGAATATGACTGACAGCCGTCAATCAAAGATCAGAGAGTGTAAAGTCTGTGTGCGTGTCTGCTGGGACAGGAAATCATCTGTGATGAATGACTGACAGCTGGAGACAGAGAGAAAAAACAAGCCATGAGAGCATTCATCATAAGAGCAGACACAGCGGAGCATCGTGTACCTGCTAGTCTCGTAAATCCCTGTCATCTCTCTCTTATTTTTATGATCATTCGGCGTGTCCAAGAGGAACAGAATGCATGAGACAGTCTGTACTTTGTTAAAGCCCCACAGAGACATAAAGACTGGAAATGCACAGAGACAGAGAGAAACGGAGAGAGAGACGACGGTACAGGAGTGCAACCTGCCGGCGGGTCAGAAGAGCTATTTTAACAACCAAAAACTACTTCTATTAAAGTACAGCATTTGTCAACAGTATTTGCAACCCATTTTCCTGAGTAAAACAGGATAAACGAGAAGAAATACACTGAAAGAAAATAGGCTTTTAAACAATTTTCACTCAGAAATTGCTAGTAAATTTCCCAAATAAAAAGAAATGGCAAATAATACATTGAGGTAAACATTAAATTTTAAAGTAGAAAGACTGAAATAGTATTTTCTTGTATAATTTACTCCAATGATCTACTGTAATAACTGTGTGGTGTGGATTACTTGTGGATTATTGTGATGTTTTTATCAGCTGTTTGGACTCTCATTCTGACGGCACCCATTCACTGCAATGCAATGCTACATTTCTCCAAATCTGATGAAGAAACAAACTCATCTACATCTTGGATTGCCTGAGGGTGAGTACATTTTCAGCAAAATTATAGTAATTTTTGGGTGAACTATTCCTATAGTCTGTGCTGTAATAAAAATAATATTGTGCACATCAACTATTTCATCCACTCATATTTTCTGTTTTATAATATAACCTCATCCCTCTGCCTGAGATGTTTGTTGTCATTGCGATGGATGTGTAACAGGTCATTACCGTACCAGTGAGCGTCTTCTGTATTTGCTCCATTAACACTCAGGAGTCGTTTAAAGAACATGAGCACATATTCATATAAACACGCACAGCTTGAGCTCATAATGGGCAGGAAACACACTTCACAAAGATGACATCTCTATGTGTTTTTGTCTGCTTATTTGAGGAAAGTGGTTGTGCATGTGTGTGTGTGTGTGTGTGTGTGTTTACTAGTCATAAAAATAAAACTTCTGTTTAGAACCAACACAAGTTTTATTACCTAGTACAGATATGACTTCTGCATTCAGAAAAGCCATCAATTATTAATTATTTGTATCTATCTGATTTTATTTAAATAATATTTTCAAAGTCCATTTATTAAAATTGCTTAGAATGCGCATAAATCTGTTCATTGTGACAACAATTGAATTTATTCAGTTAAAAAAAGTATGAAAAGTATTCAAATATGGCTAGCTGTGGAACAAGCAATATTCAGCTGGTTAAAATGTATGACAATGAAGCAAATTGGATTTATTGATGATAAATATATAAACCTGGTTATTGTGAATTTAAAACACATTCAGTTTCTTAGTACAGTTACAGAAATGTGACTGATATGCATCACATAAAGTTTATCACCTTATAGTTTCTTTTAAAACTGTAATCCAAACGGAGAGACATTTTATATGCAATTCAAATACATAAATATTCAATTTAGGCCTAAATATTGTTTTGACTGTACTGGTGCTTAAAAGAGCCCATGAATTACTGTAAAACACTGATTTGAAGAACCTACAATTAAACATCTAAAAGCTTATTAATCTCCAAAGAACCATTAAAAAGCGACGTTTGCACACTTAGCAACAGCCTAGCAACAGCAAAGTGTTTTGGAACCCTACTGTAGCAACTGCATAGCAACACCCTGGCAACAACTCAAAACACCAGTGTGCAGCATTCAAGACTTTAATAACCAAATCCTGCTCAGGAATATAAAGACAAGTCTTTTCATTAAAGGTGCTTGTCTTGCAATGTAATTTCATCTGCAGTTTGTTTGTGTGTGTGTGTGTGTGTGTGTGTGTGTGTGTGTGTGTGTCATGCGGATGATGATTGGAATTCCGTTTGGATTGGAAAATTGCTGAGCTGGCTTCTCCGGTCACACAGAACATTCCCGGCTGGCTGACGAACACACAGTATTCCAGATCGGAGAGCTGCAGTTATACTGGCTCATTCATTTGACATCAACAACATTTTGCCTCTCATTATTCCCCAATTTCACTTACATCAAACAGTTTTTCACCAGATACCTTCTATCTCATAAAAGTCACAATTTACACCTGTCTAATGCAATATAAGACATATTATATACTAAAGTAGTAAATTAGTTTAACATATTAAACTGTACTGAAGCCTCTGTGTGTTTGGAATCTTTTTCCAGCCAATGATTGACACGTCCATTCTGAGTAGCCCCGCCTCTTCCTGCACATATCTAATTAATAAAAGCAAAATAAGAGCTTGATGGTTTAATGTTTAAAAATTAAGAAATTAATATGTAGATGTAATTTAAAATAAAATTATTTTTAAATACTTGACTTCTGTATTTTATAGATAAATATTACAATAGAAATATTATTTAGACAATTAGCAATAATAATAATATTCATATTTATTTTTGTTTTAGAATGAAAATTACAAATACATTTATATTTACACATGCACATTTATAAATGAATGTATACATACATTTATAAACACATTTATATATAAATTAATTACAATTAATTGTATGTTTAAATTCTAATTTATTTTAATTAATTAATTAATTAACATTTATGTCAGCCCTACAAACATGCACAGCAAATATGGATTGATCAATCGATCATTCATTCATTCATTGCAATTTAAATAGCGATCACACATTTTTTTTTCTGAAAAATCATAACTTGATTTTTCCCCACATCATGTAGCCCTACTGCACACTTCACCAAATCATGCATTTAAAAAAAAAACAAAGTACAGCAGTCACCTCTCTTGTGGATGCAGTTTGGTTTTTGACCATTAGAGGGCGCAACACACACACACACACACACACACACGTTCACCAGCGACAACCTGTGTTAAATAACACACACTCTCTCTCTAAAGTGAGCAGGTGTTCCTCTGATAAGAGCTGCACACACATTACTGCACGTACACACACACACACACACACACACACACGTTCACCAGCGACAACCTGTGTTAAATAACACACACACTCTCTCTAAAGTGAGCAGGTGTTCCTCTGATAAGAGCTGAACACACATTACTGCACACACACACACAGGCTCAAACACAATACAAACACCTTCCTTTGTGCAGCCGCTTTACAATCGCAGGGTGTTTCCCTTGTGCTCCTGGTGTTAAATACACAATGATCCAGAAAATCTCAACAGTTCTAAAAAAAAAAACAATTATTGATGCAAAATATAGGCCTAGGCTCAATTTTTTTTGCATGCATGATGGTGCATCCCATACCATATCATATTATATAGATAATAGTATGATATATATGACAATTAGCTAACACCTGTAAATGCAAACCATATTAGAGTAATCAAGATGTTTTAGAGTATGTCTCAGTACTGGCGCTGCACACTCAAAAGTTTGTAGTGCACGAATATTACAGAATCGTTTAATAGCAGCTCTCAGATCTCAACAGCAGTTTTAAGCGGGCAAAACTGAAGACACTAAATCTGTACGATTCCTCCAGGACAGTGAAACAGGCACAGTGGCAGAATCAGGTTTTAGTGTGTTGAGGATAGAGAATCAATTTCAGGCCGTTTCTCTCTGCACTGAGAGCGAAGAAAAGAGCAGGTCGATATCTGCAGTCAGCAATGCCTCTGACAAACTCATCTTCAGACTAAAGAAAATGCGCAATGAACGATTTCTCACAGCGGAGCTGCATTCAGAGAAAATATAAGACAGGGAGAGAAGAAAAGACGTTCCGGCTGTTAACGGCTGTAAATGGTCACTCTGTACCTATTAGATTAGACACAGTGCAGGGTGACATCTGAACAAGAGATATGAAATACTCCAATGACTAAAACAGTACTTCTATGGTCACTGTGAACTTTCATTGTGTGGACAAGAAAGAGTCTACGAGGCTATGTTTGTCTCTTCTACTCAACAAGGCTGCATTTAGTTAATCAAAATACAGTAAAAACAGTAAAAATGTGAAATATTATTACCATTTCAAACAGCTGTTTTCTGTGTGAATATCTGTTAAACTGTAATGTATTTCTGTGATGCGCAACTGTATTTTCAGCATCATTACTCCAGTCTTCAGTGTCACATGATCTTCAGAAGATCTTCTGCTGATCTGCTGCTCAAGAAACATTTACAGTACTATTCAAAAGTTTGGGTTACATACAATTAATTACATTTTACAAGATATTCACATATAAATCAGTTCTTTTAAATGTTAATGATATTAAATTAAATTACAGATTTTTCTGTATTTTTTTATTAATTCAATGCAGCCTTTTTTAAAATGATGAAAATGAAAAATAAATTAAAAACCCTTAATTATTCCAAAAGTTTCACCAGTAGTGTACATAAGACAAAACTGATTGTAATTTCTCTTTATGCAAACACTCTTTCATCAAGCAAAGTTTAACAGTGTACGGAGAGCTAACATTACCATAAGATCAACCTCCAGACAGAAAAAGGCAGCGGAGTGCTAAAGAAAGCAGTGTTTATGAGCCGTTTGGGTGGTCTCATCTATCAGAGCGACACAAATCCACAAATACAGTTTGCTTTAACAGGCTGATTTGCTTGAGTTGAGGAGTTTTTCCTCACAGCATGTTCTGCCAGCAGCCTGGGGAAGGTAAACTGACCCTGGATCAGAAAACTGAACTTCTGTGCATGGGGTAAAACACACTGGATGGACAGAGTAACGAAGAAGTGATAGTCACAAAAAGAGTCAATTTATTGCAGTGTTATTTTAGTAATGAGTTATGTGTTTTAGGTTTTCTGTTTTCATATATTTATTTATTTTGTGTGTGTGAGTGTGTGTGTGTGTGTGTGTGTGTGTTTGGCAGTGATGTCCTCAGACTGTGGCATCATCCTGTCTGAGCCGGTTACCAAAATGTTGAAATATCATTCCCACAAGCCGCTAATATTTGCAAATGCTATTTATACCGTTTTATTCATATGAATTTATACCGAAACTCTCATACAGTATGTACAGTAAAGTCACCACAGAGGAATGATGATTTCTATAACCTCTTATAGGAATTTACTAGTGTAAATCCAGTGACTATGGTTAGTGTTACTGAAAAATAATTTAAGTAATATAGTTTTATTTATTACTATGATTACCATGATAAATTAGTTGTACAGTTGTTATTAATATTTATTTGTATATATTCAGGCTTTTATTTTAGTTTAATTTTTAGTAATTTTGTTATGTGCTTTTGTCATTTGTATTAGCTTTTTTTAGTTTCATTGCTTTTTATTTCAGTTTTAGTTTTAGTTCAGTTTTAGTTTTTATTTATCTCCAGTTAGTAATTTTAGTGCTTCAACTGGAATTGATTTCATTTAGTAAGCCAAGGCACTATTTATTGGTGTCATTTTATTTTAGCTTCATTGCAACATTATATAATCAACAAAAAAATGTTTTTAATAGTTTTAGTCTTAGTTAACAATAATATCCCTGGTCCAACCATTGAGACATCTTTGCCACACCTTAGCAACCACTGAGAGCACCCTAGCAACAATCCACAATGTCATAGCAACCACCCTAGACACTGTAGCAATGTCCTAGCAACCACTTAAAACACCTTAGCAACCATGCACAATGTCATAACAACCTTCCTGAACACCCTAGCAACTGATTATCAACACCCTAGAAGACTGCAGACTAGCAAACAGACCCTGAAGACTATTTTGGCACACCTTAACCATTGTGAACACCCTAGCAACCATCCTCGATGTCACAGCAAACATCCTGAACACCCTAGCAACCATCCGCAATGTCATAGCATCCATCCTGACCTAAACACCCTAGTAACCTCTTACAGCACCCTAGTGACCATTCACTATGTCACAGCAACCACCCTGAACACCCTAGCAACCATCGTCAAGGCCATAGCAACCACCCTAAACACTCTAGCCACTCCCTGGCAACGCCCTAGCACACTGCTGAGATCCTAAATTGCATTACACGCTTTTAGTCGTGCAACTGACACTGAATTACATACTCCATCTAGACTCATGCATTAAATAAACACTTCAGCTACTTCAGTTTCTCCATATGCAGTTTCCTTTTACATTATCAGCGTGATAGTGTAAAAGGAAACTACATATAGAAAAATCATAAGAAATCAGCTCGTGAAAATCTAATTGTTGCTTTTCATATGCTTAAAACAGTAAAATGGGCCGTTGAGAATGAAGGCCGTGCGCTCACACATGCACACACACAGTGAAAATGGCAGAAATTAGATTACAGTGTAGCACGCTGGACATGTGAGGGTTTAATGCTGGTGCAGTGCGGACCGGATCACTTGACTGCACCGCTGAAAAGCACTAATAAAACACTCAACGTGTGTGTGTTTGCCAGTGCTGCATGACTTCCTCCCTCCTCCTCGCGTTCGCTCTTTTTGTCTCTCTCTTTGTGCTCGGGCCGACCGTTATCTTGGAGGAAATGTGAACCCTGAGGGAGAGGAACTCTGTTAACCCGACACTGTCAAATCAACAGCTGCCTTTTGTTTCTATCAAAGACGTTCAGCCTCTTTACAGCCCAGATTTCAGCTCATTAGACGAGTATTTCCCATCGTCCCCCAGAGCTGCCCGAAGCACTGTCTTTGATGAGGCTCTGGACATGTAATACAAATGTTGTTTTTCAAAGAAAAGAAAAAAACACATTAAATACCCAACCAGCAACACACACACACACACACGCATAATAGCACATACAGCGGCCCTGAAAACTAATTGCTGACACTTTAGTCACACTTAGAAATGTGTGAATGTCCTTCATCAGATCAAGTGCAGAGAATCACATTAACATCATCACGATCCAGTCAGAGGTTTTATTGTCATCTAAACTACAATTAAAACTAAAACTATTAAACAATACAAATATTAATATAATATACATTATTATAGACATAGACATAGACATTTTTTAAGTGAGACTCAAGTGTCTAAATTTGTTTTGGGGCCACTGTGCCTGCAAAAACACATATTGACACAAAAACACACTTTCAAATGCATACAAAGAAAACTGGGGTCAAGGTGTCTCCCTGACACAGAGACACACAGTCCTGAGAAAGGCAAATGTGGCTGCTCTGTATTATTGTCTGTCTGAGTGCAGATGTACAGGGAAAACGCCTCTGACCATAGGAAAGACAAATCATCAAATGATATTTAATATCGTCATCAGTTCTCATACATCACAGTGAGATTAAAGGAATAGTTCACCCCAAAATGAAAATGTGCTGAAAATTTACTCAACCTCATGAGCTTGTTTCTTCATCAGATTTGGAGAAATGTAGCATCACTCGCTCAGCAATGGATGCTCTGCAGTGAATGGGTGCCGTCAGAATGAGAGTCCAAACAGCTGATAAAAACATCACAATAATCCACAGCACTCCAGTCCATCAGTTAATGTCTTGTGAAGCAAAAAGCTGCGTGTTTGTAAGAAACGAATCCGTTATTAAGATGTGTTTAACTTCTAACCATTGCTAAAATGCAAGTCCTTTAATATTAATATATCCTTTAATATTGCTTTCTCCAATGAAAAAGTCGTCTGGTCGGAATCAGGAGAGAAATCTGTACAAAACCAGCACTGTTTACAAGCCAAAACAGCTCTAAACAAATATGTGGCTGGATTTTGATGTGAGAGGACAACAGGAGATGCACTTTTTCACTGGAGGAAGCATTATTATGGATTATGGACTCGTATTTTAGCAAGAAGCAATGGTTTAAAGTTTAAAAAGCCTTAATAATGGAGTTGTTTCTTACAAACACACAGCTTTTCTCTTTACAAGATGTTAACTGATGGACTGGAGTGGTGTGGATTACTTGTGGATTATTGTGATGCTTTTATCAGCTGTATCTGACAGCACCCATTAACACACTCAAACGCTTCTCCACATTAGTTTCATAGCTCTGTGCCCTTATACTGAATGATAATCTGGGTCTGTTTCAGGAGAAACATCTGTGACAAAGACACTTCAATGAAACCACATTAACTCTCCTGAGCTATGAAACGGAAATCTTCCCTCTGCTGGACTCTGGCCAGGTGCAGAATCACATGCGGCTTTGATACAGTGAGCAACTAGATGCCTGAAGCTTTCAAACATAAGAGACAGAGATCAGTGCCTTTATAAACAGAGCATACTTTGAGACAGAGAGAAAGAAAGAGAGAGAGATTAGTGTTTGTCTGCACAGACACTTGTAAAGAAGACTCTGTTCGGTCTCTGAGGCATTGACACGTCTGATCTCTCAGTGTGAGGTCTGAATAGTGTCATATTGTGGTTGGATCTTTAGCATTCACTACTCTCTTACAAATAAAGGCTCTAAACGGAGGGTTTTGCAGATAAACCATTTTAATAATTTAATGTAATTTTTCTACTATAAAGTGTGTTTTGTGCAATGGAAAGGTTCCATGGATGTTAAATGTTCTTTATGGAACATTTGTGGGAAAAAGAATAACTTGTATAAAAATTATTTTTCAAAGTTGTAAATAAAACAAAGGTTAATGGAGTACGTTTTACAAGAAAAATACTATTTTAGTCTTGCTGCTTCAGAATTTCACATTCAATTCAATGCGTATTTGTGAAATTTTCAAGCAAATCCTGAAATAAATCCTACAGCTTTTTTTCTGTGCAGATAGACATTAGTTAGTCTGTGAAATCAGACACAAACCCTTTATTCAATTTCAAAATTCAATATTATAAACATATATATATTTATTATAAATGTATATATTTTTGATATTTTATTATTTTATAAATAATATTTTTTTCATAAACTATTTCTATTTATAAATTGTTCTTTATTTTATCAGTTGTTATATTTTTGTTTTATAATTTAATTAAAACGTAAAAACTTTTTTATTCTTGATCTTTTATTTTGTAAATTATGTTTCTATTTATAAACAGTTTTATTTTTGTTTTATAATTTAATTACAATTTAAAAACTAAATTTTTTTATCTTTCAATTAAATGATATTACACAATATTTTGGTAATTTTAGTTAATTTTTTTGTGTTACTTTTTGAGTCATTAAATAGCACACAGGCAACAGTCAGGCACTGCATCGTCTATAAATGTGTCAAAGTGCAGCGAAGGCCTCGCGGTTTCAGACACGTGTTTCTGATACTCGTCAGCCCTTTACCATTCCTGCAGCGTCTCTCATGGGATAAATAACATGTCACAGTCTCTAGCGATTTTCATTCATTTCAGTTGTCTGTGTTCTGAAATAGGTTATGAGAACACACACACACACACACACACACACACACACACACTTCCCCAGAGATCCTGCTGAATCTGTCAGAATCTACTTCTGTCAGTGATAACGTAACTGCTACATCTGCTGAACAGCACACAGATAGACTTCTATTGCCTTTATATGAATATAATTAGGATGCCTCCCGTTTAACTCTTCCTTTTGCAGTATGCAGTATGAACACTGTGCACAGTATGCAAATGTTCTGCATGACAAGCCCGCCTCATTCGCCAATTTGTGCAGCTTACAAAAGAGGTACTGTATTCAACAATGCAATTCACCCTTCTTTTTTCCCGTGTGACAAATAGACTGGAAGTGTGATTTTATATCTATTTTTGATCAGTTACATAACTGCCAAATGTTAAGACATTTTAACTTAAATTGGATTTTAATTTTGAAACATAACTGCATGTATAATGCTATTTGCTAAATCACATACTATTATAGTTTTTATTAATAGACTGAATTTGTTTTTATTTTTATATTTTGTCTTTTTATTTTATTGTATTTTTTGTTAGTTTTTTTTAAATAGTTAGTTTTATTTACATTTTTTGTTATTTTAGCATATCAAGTTAAACCTGAATTAAAATTAAAATATTTTTATATTTTATGTCAGTTAACATGTACTTAATTTCAAGTAACCAATTTTTTAAAAATGGTTTTAGTTTTAGTTATAACCCGGCTAAATCATGTGACAACAGTACAGCTTACTACTATTTGAAATATTTGAAATAGTATACATACTGTGCAGGTATTGATGCATTAGTAGGCTACTCTATTTCCAGCATGACAATTGCTTTTCTTTATGTGAAGAAATTTTTATGTGGAAAAAAAATATTTAGTGGCCAAAATATTTACAGACTCCACATAAAAGTTAATGTGGAGTCTGTGTTGTACTCTTCATTTCCAGTAGGAGGCGGATGCGAGTCGGGGCAGGTATTGATGCATTAGTAGGCTACTCTATTTCCAGCATGACAATTGCTTTTCTTTATGTGAAGAAATTTTTATGTGGAAAAAAAATATTTAGTGGCCCTTCAAAAGTTAATGTGGAGTCTGTGTTGTACTCTTCATTTCCAGTAGGAGGCGGATGCGAGTCGGGACCCCTGAACCCCCAGCATAAGGAATCATTTAGGGTGGGGACGGAATTTCTCCTTCTTAAGAGCCAGTGACTCAATGAGCCGGGAGAATTTGAGTGGGAAAACACACACACACACACACACACACACACACACACACACAGGAGAATAACAAAGTGAATTAATTTTGAATGACTGAGAGAGAATGTTTCACCAAACAAGCCGTTCAGCCTTAGGGGAGTCAGTGCATGGATTTAACATGCTGTGGCAGCCCTCTGTGAATGTATGTTTGTTTGTGTGTGTGTGTGTGTGTGTGTGTTTGGGGTGTGTGGGTGTGGTGTGTGTCAGACACAGGATTGTGATCAGCTGGCTTGTTGTAAAGTTAGTTACAAGTAACACATGTTTTCATTCAGTGATTTCAAGGACAAGGGAGTGTTGACAGATTTTTGGTTTGATTTAATTTGATAAAATAAAATATCTATATACTCCAACATGTCTCACACACAGTCACAATCACAGCGATAGAAACTCTAGGAACTTGACGTGCTTTTACTGCTGACTGTAAAGTTATGGTAGATAACCCTTTATAGCCAAACACCTGTTTAATTAAACAGCATCCATACCCAGACTGCAGATTACACTGTTTCTCCATGCTGATGAGTCTCAGTTGCAAACCGTGAATGACTTGCGTCTGTTGAGTCACCGTGCATAATTTATGCCACGTAACATTAGCTAAACATAAACATTAAACTCTGATGAGTCAAAGCACTTATTTTGCTTCGACAAGCCCGAGACCATTGCTTTCCCATGAACAGTAAAGCGCCTTTGTTTCAGATAATGCAAAACTTGAGTCCCTTATTGTGCAAAGAAAGAGGAAAAGGCCGTGCCGCTGATTATTGATAGCCGTTTCATGTAGCTAAATCAGTTATAAACCCATATTGCGTGCTTACAGACTGATAACTTTGTATTAATGTGAGAATTCACAGAGAACTGAATCCACACTGCTGGGTTAGACGTGGTTCTCACCGATCAGTAAAGCCCCGTCAACACAATCTCTCAGATTAGCCTTAGCCCTGGCTCTGGCTTTAATCTGCGAAACGCGAGTCCGTGACTCGGTCTAAGCACTTATTGCACAACATAACACAACAAAACCACAGAATGTTCACGTCTAGTGTGGGATTTCACCAGCATTCTAGAACTCTGGATGACCCTTTGATTGGCTGGCCAGGAAGTGTTGGAATATTCTGGAAGTCTGACACTGACATTCCACGACTGCAATACAAGAACAGATGGCAAGATTATTCTAGAATAGAACCTCTGTTTAAAACTCTCACTGATGGATCATTAGAGTCTTCTACAATACTGGACAAAAATCTGGAATAATTAAGATTTTTCAATGTTTTTGAAAGAAGTCTCTTTGCTCACCAAGGCTGAAAAATATGCTGAAAAATACTGTAAAATTTGTGAAATATTATTAGAATTTAAAATAACGCTTTTCTATGTGAATTCATGTTAAAATGTAATTTATTCTTGGGATGCGCAGCTGTATTTTCAGCATCATTCCTCCAGTCTTCAGTGTCACATGATCTTCAGAAATCAGTATAATATGCTGATTTGCTGCTCAAGAAACATTTCTGATTATTATCAATGTTGAAAACAGTTGCGCTGCCCAATATTTTTGTGGAGAAGCCATGATTCATTTTATTTTTCAATATTCTTTGATGAACAGAAAGTTCAAAAGAACAGCGTTTATTTGAAATAGAAATCTTTTGTAACATTATAAATGTCTTTACTGGTACTTTTGATCAATTTAATGCATCCCTGCTGATTTCGTTTTTAATCTTACTGACCCCAAGCTTTTGAATGGTATGCATCAGTTTCCAACAAATATTAAGCAGCACAACTGTTTTCAACATTGATGTTAATAATTAGTTTCTTGAGCAGCAAATCAGCATATTAGAATGATTTCTGAAGGATCATGTGACACTGAAGACTGGAGGAATGATGCTGAAAATTCACAGCAATAAATACAATCTGAAACAGCATATTCACATAGAAAACCGTTATTTTAAATTGTAATAATATTTCGCAATTTTTACGGTATTTTGGATCAAATAAATGCAGCTTTGGTGAGCAGAAAAGACTTCAAAACTTCAAAAACATTAAAACACTTAATTATTCCAAACCTTTGACTAGTAGTAGGCCTGTCTATTTGATTCAACTTCAGCACTGAATCACGTGTCTTGTTGAGCAGATGTTACTTTACAAAGCAATCAGATTCAGTTTTCACCCGGGGGCCGATAAAAGTAAGAAAGAAACCATCTAGACAGAAAAGTGATAAGAAAAAGACATTTTCTTCATAAAAACTAAAAATCTCTTGTCCATATTGATTACTGTAAAATGTCCCATATCTTAACTCGCTTTTTTGTCTCTCTGAAGTATGTGAAGTACAGTATTTAATCTCACACGATGGTCTTAACTAGGTAAGCGAACGGACGTAAAGCAGTTCACAGGTCTCCATCACCTTATAGCTAAACATCTCCGACTTCCTCACACGCCTCAAGGTCCTCTGGCTTTGTGGTTATGTAATATTATCGTCAGTCACATGCTGAAATCCACTAAACTGAATTAAACAAATCTAAACCGACCCATTAAGCTCCACCGAATCAAGAAACGTGTCTAATTCCCGGTCGTGCCTGGCTTTCCAAGGAACGCGGCTAATCTGGAGCATGTGGGGGAAGAGGAGGAGTCCTGCTGGACTAATGGAGGTCCTGATGGAGGTCTTGTGGTCTCCTTCATGGGTCTCATGACCGAACCAGGCTCTCAGCCAGAGTCAAACACATGACATGGCCGCAAGCTCCATACGGCTCCGACTGAACACTGGAATACCATTAAAAGCCTTTTCAGTGGAAGTGAACGTTGGTGAATTTCTCTTGGGTATCTATCTGAGAAGAAAGGGTTGGAATCAATTATATTTTAGTTGAGGCCAAGAACTTCAAACATCAGGAAAATCTGATTCATAGCAAAACAAATCTGTGTCTAAAACCTTCATGGACAAATCGTTCATAACATATAACTTGCACTATGTATTTACAAAATAAATAGGATGATGTCATGCCATCTTTGAAGATAAATAGGTCAACTTTCTGTGTGTTTTGGACAGTTCAAGTCAAACTGAACCTCGTGAATTGAAAGGAGCCAATTTTTTAATTCTGTATTTCACCCAGCTACAAAAAGTTTCTTACTTAGTATTTTTTGTCTTGTTTTCCAGTAAAAAATATTAAGACAATCTTAAATCAGATTAGATTAAATGTATCATGGTTTCCACAAAAACAAGACTTAATATCTAATAACTAAAATTAATGTATCTGATTTAAGATTGTTTCAGGATTCTTAGATGAATAGAAAGAAGCATTTTTAAATTTTTGTAATATTATAAATGGCTTAATTGTCACTTTTCATTCATTTAATGCATCCTTGCTGAATTAAGGTATTATTTTTCTTGTTTCTTTTTGTTTAATCTTACCCCAATTTTATTTTTTTATTTTTTTACGGTATGTCATGGTTTCCACCAAATATTAATCAGCAAAGGCAGTTTTCACTGTTTTCACTGTGTGAGAGGTGAAGAAATACAGAGAGAAGGACAGAAAGAGATGAATACTAAATGAATGGCACTTTTACAGTCTGCTTAAATAATGAAGGGCTGAAAGGTTCTCACTAAACAGCAGTTTATTCTGGTGAAGAACTGCCCACTTAGACTAAAAAAGCTCATCTTTTTTGTCTTTTTTATTCAATTTCATTCTATATAATAAATCAAGTTTTTTTCATCAATTCATATTTATTAACATTTTGTATCATATGTATGATTTTTCATATATTTTTATTTTCATACATTTATTAATATGCATATTTCATATGTATTGAATATATATTTATATAAGATAGATAGATAGATAGATAGACGGATAGACGGATAGACGGATAGATAGATAGATAGATAGACAGATAGACGGATAGACGGATAGATAGACAGATAGACGGATAGATAGATGGATGGATGGATGGACGGATAGATAGACAGATAGACAGATAGATAGATAGATACAGTGGGGAAAAAAAGTATTTAGTCAGCCACCAATTGTGCAAGTTCTCCCACTTAAAAAGATGAGAGAGGCCTGTAATTTTCATCATAGGTATACCTCAACTATGAGAGACAAAATGAGAAAAAAAAATCCAGAAAATCACATTGGATAGATGGATAGATGGATAGATGGATAGACGGATAGACAGATAGATAGATAGATAGATAGATAGATAGATAGATAGATAGATAGATAGATAGATAGATAGATAGATAGATAGATATAGATGGATAGACGGATAGACGGATAGACGGATAGATAGATAGATGGATAGATGGATAGATGGATAGATGGATAGACGGAGAGACGGATAGACAGATAGATAGATGGATAGATGGATAGATGGATAGACGGAGAGACGGATAGACAGATAGATAGATGGATAGATGGATAGATGGATAGACGGAGAGACGGATAGACAGATAGATAGATGGATAGATGGATAGATGGATAGACGGAGAGACGGATAGACAGATAGATAGATGGATAGATGGATAGATGGATAGACAGATAGACAGATAGATAGATAGATAGATAGATAGATAGATAGATAGATAGATAGATAGATAGATATAGATAGATAGATAGATAGATAGATAGATAGATAGACATGGATAGATAGATAGATGGATAGACGGATAGACGGATAGATAGATAGATAGATAGATAGATAGATAGATAGATAGATAGATAGATAGATAGATAGATAGATAGATAGATAGATAGATAGATAGATCCATATCTACATAACATCCATCCATCTCTCGATTCAGATGAAGGCAGCTCACACAGACCTGTCAGACGAAATGTGTGGAAACCAATGGAAAGTGTCTGGAACATTTTATGGTGGGGCACTAATGCTTTGCTTTTGATATGCATGTGTAACCTTAATGGCAAAAGTAATGAGGTGGTATTGTGGTCTATAGCATTATATCATAGACAGAGTCTTCTCTCTCAGTTAGCAGAGCTCAGTGGAGTGAAGTGGCCTGAATATCTGAGCTGCAGTCACAGGGGAGTGATGCACAGCTGATGGCAACTGCTATGAATGAAAGATACTGAGCACTGATCACAATGTAAATGCAAATAAAGACATTCACCAGGCATTTATAAGATGCACACTAGAATCTGTGCATCCATTATTGGGCTAAATGCAACATTACAAAAATAGTGCGTCAGTATAAGCAGTCTTTTTATCAATATCAGCTGCCACACCTATGAAAATATGTAAATGGCTCAAAAATCTTAAAATTAGTTGAATGGTTTAATATCATAATGTTAACATTACATCACGATTATATAATATCAACAATCTTTCTATATGTATGCTAAGGTGATCTGAGTGATTTTAAACATGCTTAGTTTAATGGTCACAATAACTATAACTATATATATATATGTATATAAATTAAAATTAAAATTAATTTTATACATTTTATAAATTTATCAATTAATTTAGATTTTTATATATATATATATATACACACACAAACACACACACACACACACACATTTATTTATAAATATTAAAATTTTAATACATTTATATTTATTAACATTTATATTTCATATATAATATTGTATATATTTATAACATGCTGTTTTTTCATATATTTATATTTATTAATATTTATATTTTGGAAGGGAATAATAGAATTCATATGCATGTTTGAAAATTGCAGGTTTCCGTTTTTAAAATTAAAGTACGATTGTGTCGTGCCACCAGTTTGGCGCTCATGGTCATGTGTGATGTGATGATTCATATGCACTCCACCAGAGGTCAACAGGAAGAGGAAACGGGTCACACTTTTCTGTCTGTTTAGAAGTTACTGAATGAATCAGCAGTAAAGGATTCTCTTACTTACGTAATGCCTTTCCCTTAATCTGTGTGAATTTGACGAATAAACCTGCATCCATATTGGCACATATGTTTGAAACTCCTCCTCATAGAAATAATATCAGTCTAAAACAATGCCAAAAATCAGAATGATCTTAAAACAAGGCAGAAAGGAAAAGGTCATTTAACAAACCACATTTAGATTTCTTAATTTGTAGTGTTTACTAAAGATGAAGCATCACTTTTATTATTGCTCATTTCAGAGTTACTGATTTGAGTAAGCATAGAAACCAAACACAACACACTTAACCGCATACAAACACTTAATGACTAGAAGCTCCCTTTATGTATTATAAAAAATGTCCCTCTAACACTACTATTTTCTATTCTTTTGACTTGTTTAATTTTTGTTTTAAAAATGACCCTAAAGGTTTCTTGCTTTCTTCATTTGACCCTCTAGCTCGAGCACTCTCTATTCTATTTCTAACATATCTACTTGTTTATCTTTTTATTTATTATATATACCAAAAAACTTGATGGGTGTACTGCGTTCGGCTAACTGAGACTTGTCACAGCACTTACATAATTATTGCCCCTTTGTTGGTTTTGATTGCTGCTGTTGTCCTCATTTGTAAGATTATTTTGATAAAAGCATCTGCTAAATGACTAAATGTAAATATTTTGATGTCAACCGTTACCATGGTTACCCAGAACCATCAATCAATATTTGTTAAAAACAAACGGTACACACAATATAACCTCACAGTGATAAATAATTAATTTTTACATGAATTATTTTTAGAATGTCATCGATATGAATGTATGTTATGAATGTTATCAATATTAATTTTGAGGACGTTTCTTTATCTAAAACTCTGAACTGTCAATCTTTTCTAAAGAAAGGCGGGGCAAAAGTCTCCATATAAGGAAAACGAGGCTTCGGTGACGTCATACACTAGCCAGCGCCCCTTGAGCTGCGAGGCAGTGTTGCCAAGTCCGCAGTTTTCCCGCGGAATTCGGCTATTTTAACACTGTTGGTCTTCATGTCAGCGGCTTGAAGCGACCCCAATAACGTGATATTTATCCCCTGGAGTGCGAATTTTACCAGGGGAACAACAAGTGAACTCGATTTTTACCGGAGGACCCTCTACCGAAACGCGATGAGGTTGATTTTGAATAGCAAGTGGGAGGGTTTTGGTGTGAAAACCTGGCAACCCTGCCCTTAAGCTGGAAGGAGAGCGGCGGCGAGCGCGAGCCTCCACAGGCGAGGATGACGTTGCCGTAAGCCACCTTCAAAAATTGAGGGAAAAAAATAGAAATGCGGAATTAATTTTATTTGCCTTTTTTTCCTCGAGTCATTCGCGTATTTTTATTGTTGTGAGTGAGGAGAATCTCTTTTGGCAGCTGATGTTGGTTTAGAGGGCGTTTTTTTGGAGAGAGAGAGAGAGAGAGAGCGCGAGGGGGCGGGTGTCTCTCGCGCAGCCTCACACAGACGCTCGTGAAATTACCACACGGACGGTTTACTTTCACATTTATCGTTTATTTTTGGGAATTTTTGGATAAACAACACCGTAATCGATGCGCGGCCTTCTAACGGACATTCGCCGCTGATACTACGCCCGCGTTTTTTCTGTTTTTGTGTTTTTTCCCCTCAGTGGAGCGTTCGTTGGGATTCGTTATGAATTCCAGTCCGCTTCCTAACGGCAGACTCCTGCCGGACAGCCAGAGCTGGAACTCCTCCGGTTCCGACGAGGATCTGGATGCCGAACCGGGACCCGGGCCGCACGGAGGGGTGGCGGAATTCGGCGGGGTGCTCAGTAAGGTGGGTTAAGATCCTTCTGACCCGGGAAAGCGTGCGTTTATGTGCGTGTTTCCACCTGATCCGATGTAAACAAACGGCAGGCGGTTGGATGAATGTCACGAAGCCTGTCTAGAAAATGTCCTAATTTTGCCGATTTTAGTAACGGTATTTTGCATGGTGATATTATTTGCATGACAATTAAACCATTTTTACCTATTACCGTAATGTCTTACTTCTGATCTGTTCCTCATTACTGCCTGGACACATGGGTTTTCATAATTAAATTAAGCTCAAACCAAACGCAGTGCAACAGATTCTACAAATACTTAACAGTTTAAATAATATATCATTATATTTTATATTTTCCATGCTGATTTCCAGTACATGGTGACCATATGCTGCTCTTTAGACAGCAAGCCCCAAGGTTATGTTAACCAAGACTGTTTTATGATTGATACTTAATATGTGATGCATGAATATCTTTCTTCATGCATATATAATACAGAAGGTGTGCAGCAGGTTCTGGGCTGAAGCTGGAGTTAGTCAGGGTTACTAGAGTTCATCTGTCTTTTCTTCCTGATGGGATTAGTGGAGAAAACCTCTCCTCATGACTCAGACAGCTGATCGTCTGTTTTTGTGATTACACAAAAGAGATTAGTGGATCATTCCACATGCAATGACCTAAACCCTCGCCCATTTGAAGGATATCTATCTATTTGATAATTTTATCAAATGCTATATTGAACTGTGCATCAATTGTTTATTGTTATTAGGCATCTGTGTGCACACTCTTAGATACAGCTTTTGTTTTCTTATCGCAATTGTGTTTCTCTACAGTGGACTAACTACATTCACGGATGGCAGGACCGCTGGGTCGTTCTGAAGAACAACACCTTGAGTTACTACAAATCCCAGGACGAGCGCGAGTACGGCTGTCGCGGCTCCCTGTGCCTCAGCAAGGCTGTCATCACAGTGAGTATCCAGGGGAAAGATCCTTCCAGACAGCCGTGGGAATTTCAGAGCCGAGCCAAAATTAGAATGATGGTGTGCATTCGAAACGAAAGCTTGAAATGGTTCAAATTAGTGTTGGGTCGTTCTTGAACGATTCGTTCATTTTGAACGAATCTTTAATGTGACTCGGGAAGAACGAGTCGTCTCGGGGAGTGATTCGTTCAGTCTCGCATGCGCAACATCATATAGGTTCTGTACTGGAATTAGTCGAGTAGTTCACCTGTTTCGAGTCTTTGGGTTTTTCCGAGTCGTTCGTTCATCACGTGACAGCCCCATAGGTTTAACCAATGCAGTCTGAGCCGGAAAGAGAACTGATTCGTTCATCTCTCGAGTCTTCGGGTTTGAGTCGTTCGTTCATCACGTGACAGCCCCATAGGTTTAACCAATGCAGTCTGAGCCGGAAAGAGAACTGATTCGTTCATCTCTCGAGTGTTCGGGTTTGAGTCGTTCATTCATCACGTGACAGCCCCATAAGCCCAAACCCGAAGACTTGTCAGATAAGAGGTGAGGTGAGCTAATCATAGATTGAAGACCCAGGTAAACAATGAATTAATCTTTTCTGTTTCTTATAGCAGTTTTGTATTGTTTGTAGTGTGATCAACGTTTGCGTGAGTAGTAGATGTATTAGGGAAGTAACACGTAACATTTTAATGATATTTAGCTAAAATGAACGAAATGACTCGAAAAAAGATTTGTTAATTTTGCTGAACGAGACTCAAAGGTCCGAGTCGGTAAAATGATCCGAACTTCCCATCACTAGTTCAAATTGGAGATTGTCATGCTGGGAGCTCCAGTACTGTAGTTGAATGGAAGTACATGGGATACATGATGTTTTACTGACGATATAGACATTTGTTTTTACTATCAGTCTGATTAGACGCAAGGCATGTGATTTCACATTAATAACCCTGTTTTTGTATATGAATTAGGGGTAAATCTCCATCACGTGCGTGCTTTCATATGGAGTATGAATGCATTATTGAAACTTCACTGATTGTTTTGGGCCATCATGTTGTTTATTGGATGTTAAAAGTTATCTCAAAGTTATAAATAACCATTCTTCCTATAACCTTAATAGAATGTTCGTTCTAGTGTTGTGCTAACGTTCTCAAAACCTTAGCACAAAAAACATTATTTATACATTGTTCATTGTTTTTCTGAAACATTTCAGTTCTCTTTAACATTTCAGAGAACAAGCAAAAAACATTTGCGTAATGTTTGCAAAAATTTAAAACGAAATGTTCCCTAAATGGTTTCTCTAATATTCAAATAACCAAGAATTTTTTTTTTTTTTTAAATTGGATGTTTTGAACATTCTGAAATAACATTTTTATAACTTAATGGGAATGTTAGTATTACGTTCTTAGAACATATTTTTGGTAGCTAACTCTGTATTGCTGCATATCTAGAAATTAGTTATGAACAAATGTTCTTCCAGTAGTGTTAATACAATGTTCATTCTACTGTAAGGTTATCTGATATTTAACAATGTTCTCAAAACAAAAAAACATTATTTATACATTGTTCATTGTTTTTCTGAAACATTTTAGTTGGATGTTTGTCTAATTTTTTTTAACTTGAACTTATGGTGCTGAGAACATTCAAAAGTAGCATTCCCATAATGTTTGCAAAGTGATCAAATGGAACATTCCATTAATTTTATTATTATTATTTTAAGCTGGACATTTTGAATGTTCAGAGAAATTTCAGAAATAGCGTTTAACCAAAATGTTAGCAAAACATTCTTAGAACATATTTTTGTTAACCGGGTCTGTATTGCAGCATCTCTAGAAATTAGATTTGGTATGATGGTTGTGCTTTATCTAAAATGATTATTGCTGAAGCAGTAGATGTGCTGAGAGCTCTTTTTAGGCCAGAGAGGAGAAAAGAGATTGACGGAGGACGGACACAATCCTTTGCCACAGGCAGCCAACTAGCCACAGACAGACTGTGGCCTATTTTCCCCCCATTCATGCTGTAATCACACTTACACACACACACACACACACACCTGCGGAAGCTGCAAGCCACTGTGAATTTGCCTTTCAGCGTGTCATGTTTGACTCAAACTGAGTAAATGCAAATATTGCTGAGTGTATACAGTATCTATAGGTGCTCAGGCGACACGTATGCATTATGCTCAGATTTTGGGTTGATTGCTTATGATCCGATTTGGCTCAGACAACCAGAATGAAATGAGAATTCCCTGCATTGCGTTGAAGATTAACTCATGACCACACACAGACTTCGACATGTGCTGCAGCAGTGCTCAAGCTCTGGCCATATTATCTTGCATCACCACTGAAAATGAGGAAACGGGGCGAAGGTTGTGTTGTTATGGAGACCACTGGAGAGGTACGAGTCCTTATGGTGACCCTCTTACCGTTAGTCCTTTAATGATTAAACCAAAACTCTTACTGAAGATACAGGGAAAGGAACATACTAGTGTTTTCTGATATGTTTTAGCCATAAGAAAGCATAATAAACACCATACATACAGGAAGTGAAGTCTGAAATAGTCAGGCATGGCGATCGAAGGATTTTATAGGTTTGTGATCGTGTGCTCAGCCTGCGTTCAGGTAGTTCATGTTTAAAGCTGCAGGTCACTGCTGTGTGTTCGACATTCTAATTCGATGCTTTGCATTTTGGCTGTGAGCGAGAGAAAAATGGCGCCTTTGTTTCAAGACTTGAGAGTGATTCTTTTCCAGCTATGTATTTGTTGAACTTCAACCCTTATGGTTAGTTGTACATATTAACTTTGGTATTAAACGTAAGCGTGTGGTAGAAATGTGACATTTAGGGTCCAAAATAAACTTTAACATCAGCCAATGGTGAGTGAATTGACAGAATTTATAAGCTATAAATATTCTCTTCTGGCCTTTTTTGAACACTGCAGGTTACTGTTAGGGCTGGACAATAATTCAATATCAATATGTATCGCGATATAATTTTTTTCAATAACGGTGATATGATTTTTAAACACATTTCCGATATTTCTATATACATTACCAGTTTCCCATACATTGATTTATTTGTGGCGTTTGACTTCGTTGAATAAACATAAGCACTGCACGTTTCAAAATCATAACATGGTGCGGGTGTTTTATATGAGTGTATCTCTGAAGGGAACCGACTGTCTTCAGAAAAGTTTCGATGACATTTTCATTTGATCTGATAAAGAATCATTCATGAGTGGAGCTGCTTTCATTACAGCCATTACTGGAGAAACCGCTAGTTTTATCCTTAATGCTAGGAATATTCCTAGTTTTTCAAGAGTTATTCAGTTTGCCACTTTTTGCATTGAATCACGTGTGTTATTTACATCAGTCAGGGTTAGACCCACTCTAACTGTTGGATTTCAACCATGTATTATGTTCCAGTTCCTCATAAATCCTTATAAATACCACTGTGTTTAAATTGTTTAGTTTTTTTTACTCACATTTGGCACGTGGTTACTGTTAGTTTTGCACCCTGGTCACTGGATTAGCATGAGCCTTTCTGTGTAATCTCAAAAAGAGGGCAAAAACAGACAAACATTTTTGTTTATAGTGCATCTAAACCTATTTCTCTCTCTTAGTAAATCTTTCTCTCAGGATGCCGTTCTGGAATACAAAGCAGCTTTATTCAGATTGATTCAGCGCACACACAGCAGCAATCTGTCCTCGTAAATCCTCACAAAAAACAGGTTATTGTGTCACGCTGCTCTTCCTGCCTGCGATTTACGCTGTCCTCACATGACTCACACATACTTAAACCACACACAAATGGGACCACCCTAAAATCAGACTGGCTTAACCCTTGCAGACACAAAAGGATTACACCGTCCACATGAAGACCTGATTAAAACCCAGAGTGCCTCATTGTGTGTCCCTTTAAAACTCTGTCTCGCTGGTTCAGCGTTCAGATCAGCACACAAGCTGGAAATGGTGTTAATTGTGCGTTTTGTGAGACACTCGCGCTGTTGAATTGGACTTGATTAGATTTGTGAATGTCAGACCTCAGGAGATGGAGACGGATTGTGAAAGATCAATCAGTGTGATGACAAAAACAATTTCACAGATTTAATCGGTCTGACAGCAACACCTAACGAATCCATAGTGCTGTTTTACCATTGCCTGATTTCACATGAAAACTCAAGCAATACTTTTCCTATTGCTCATAGTTAAGGTTAGTGATTCGAACAAACTTGTAACCAGAAATTAACTTAACTCCATGAAGGGACAACATTTTTACAACCATTTTAACATTTCAGTTTTTAAAATGACATTATTAAATGTATCCGTGTTGTCTTTTGGTCAAATACTTAAATTAACCGATTACTTCAGTCAATCAGAATGCGATTGGTTATAATGCTCAACACTACAAAAACACATAAAAATCTGATGCAACCTGAGCAGATCTAAATGCAATGCTGGAATCAACACTTTCATTTTCATTCATTTTCACATTTCACATTAATCACGACAGCCAAAATGGATTTAGCTGTGTAGGATTTTTTTTGCATCCTAATCTTGAATTTGGGGGCATTTTTGCCCTAAGCATATATAGGGTTGGGTACCAAAACCCGGTACCAATATGGCACCGGTACCTATGTAACCGGTATGTACTAGAACCGAGTCAGAACGCAGATTTCGGTGCCTCGTTTCGGTGCCATGCCTGAGCGATCGATTGAAATATTTGTCCTCTGGTCCTCATCATCACCGGCACCGCACGGGAAAAATAATTTCCCGACTGAGAAATGCACGTGAATAGAGTCTTCCCCAGCTTAAATTTTTGATTTTGTTAATATTTTTTTCTGAAGAAAGACAGATGTCAAAATGACAATTTTCACCTGAGATTTGGAGCCAAACTACAGGGGGGTGAAAATGACTTTAGAAAATAGCAGCATCATTATTTTTGTTTTACACAGAGATTGGTAGGTCTATTAGAAAAATCTGTCTACTTTAGTAGTCTTTGTTGCATTATATGCCAGTGGTGATGGTTAAAAAATGGGAAAAGGCACTACTTGAGTTTTTTTCCCCCCAAAGTTTTTATGCCTGTAATTTACATGGTAAAAACCACTCAAAGTCATGCCCTGGACATCACCCTACAGTTGTGTTAGCAGGTAGTTTAGGTTATTTTCTGTGTTTCAATTCATAGTGTTTTGAGTTGGATCTGTTATCAATGGCTGTATTCAGCCAAAAAAAAAAACACATCAATACAGCGACAACATCACACAGCTTTCAGTGCTCACAGTGCATTGAACTTGAACTATGTGCTTTCGTCTGCCAAGTTTTACCCTCACGTGAGCTGGATTTTCTCTCACCCCCTTGCTCTCTTGCTAAGCTCTCCCAAAGTGTGGCCTGTAAACATGCAATTTTTCTTGGAGCTACGCTGGCCCTGGACTATGTCATGATCTGACAAGAGCAAAGTGTAGCTCTCTCAGTGTCTCGTGTATCAGGGATATGGGGAAGGACAGGTATGCATAGGTACAGGTAGGGTTGGGTATTGATTGGGTTTTTTACGATACCGGTGCCAAATTGATACTTTTAAAACGGTACCGGTGCCTGAACCGATACTTAAAAAAAAAAAAAGAGCCACAAAAAAAAACCCATGGATAACATTAAAGAACATTAAAAATATTTAAAATAAATATACGTAGCATTCACATGCTCCTCGGATGCTCTCATTTCCCGAGTTGTGCTTCCCTTACTCTAAGGCGAATTAATGTATTTCACGATCTGGGTCATTATTTAATACAAAATAATATTTAATACAAAACCACACAATGTTTCTACTGTATCTCTGTCAATCACTCTGATATTTAGTTTAAAATGAGTGAATTGACTGAGTGCTGTCTGTCAATGAGCCGATATGGGCCGATACCGATATGGTGGCCGATATATCGTGCATCCCTACTATTTACTCCACAACACCAGTCAAATGCTTCCTTTTGTGATCTGATATGGCTTCTTGTCACAGAATGAGGCAGAAAATATGTTCCATACGCTACTTTAAAAGAATACATCAATTAGCAATGGATTATAAATATACTTAATTGTTATGAAAATACCAGAGATGGCTTGAATAACACAGATAAACTATATTGTCGCAGTCGAGTGTTTATTGTCTTTGTTTTATCATTCAAAACATTTATATGTTCTGTTTGCTCTGTATATAGTTACAGCTATAATAGCGATGCCTTTGTCCTTATAAGGGATTTCTTGGAGGGTCACGAGTTCCGCTGCTTCTGTGACTGGATATTTGGATTTTCTGTCCGAGGGCACCTTCTGGCGTCCAGTATGAATGAAACCGACATCATGTGTTTGACATCTATTTTTTGGGGAATTTTTATTTATTTTTTAATAAGTATCGGTTCAGGCACCGTTTTGGCACCGGAACCATTTTAAAAGTATCAATTTGGCACCGGTATCGAGAGAACCCCAAACAATACCCAACCCTAAGCATATGCTAATTTGTTCAATTTAGCGTGCAACTTGTCCTGCACAGTTTATGCTGTAAGGATGTTCCATGTTAAATCAATCAAATTTCAGAGTCTTCCCCAGCTTAAATTTTTGATTTTGTTAATATTTTTTTCTGAAGAAAGACAGATGTCAAAATGACAATTTTCACCTGAGATTTGGAGCCAAACTACAGGGGGGTGAAAATGACTTTAGAAAATAGCAGCATCATTATTTTTGTTTTACACAGAGATTGGTAGGTCTATTAGAAAAATCTGTCTACTTTAGTAGTCTTTGTTGCATTATATGCCAGTGGTGATGGTTAAAAAATGGGAAAAGGCACTACTTGAGTTTTTTTCCCCCCAAAGTTTTTATGCCTGTAATTTACATGGTAAAAACCACTCAAAGTCATGCCCTGGACATCACCCTACAGTTGTGTTAGCAGGTAGTTTAGGTTATTTTCTGTGTTTCAATTCATAGTGTTTTGAGTTGGATCTGTTATCAATGGCTGTATTCAGCCAAAAAAAAAAACACATCAATACAGCGACAACATCACACAGCTTTCAGTGCTCACAGTGCATTGAACTTGAACTATGTGCTTTCGTCTGCCAAGTTTTACCCTCACGTGAGCTGGATTTTCTCTCACCCCCTTGCTCTCTTGCTAAGCTCTCCCAAAGTGTGGCCTGTAAACATGCAATTTTTCTTGGAGCTACGCTGGCCCTGGACTATGTCATGATCTGACAAGAGCAAAGTGTAGCTCTCTCAGTGTCTCGTGTATCAGGGATATGGGGAAGGACAGGTATGCATAGGTACAGGTAGGGTTGGGTATTGATTGGGTTTTTTACGATACCGGTGCCAAATTGATACTTTTAAAACGGTACCGGTGCCTGAACCGATACTTAAAAAAAAAAAAAAAGCCACAAAAAAAAACCCATGGATAACATTAAAGAACATTAAAAATATTTAAAATAAATATACGTAGCATTCACATGCTCCTCGGATGCTCTCATTTCCCGAGTTGTGCTTCCCTTACTCTAAGGCGAATTAATGTATTTCACGATCTGGGTCATTATTTAATACAAAATAATATTTAATACAAAACCACACAATGTTTCTACTGTATCTCTGTCAATCACTCTGATATTTAGTTTAAAATGAGTGAATTGACTGAGTGCTGTCTGTCAATGTCTTTAATCAGTTCTGTGAATTACTGTATGGTATGCCACATGCACTGTAATATGTTTTATATTAAATATAAAATTTTCAAATGAAAATAGCAACATGATCGTTTTATAAAGTATGCGTTCATATTTAAGGGCTAGATTTTCGCTGGAGGAAACAGCTGTGGTGTGATGAGGTGTGAACAGCGAAAACTTTACAGTAGATGTGAAAATTATTGCTCCCTCGTAGTGTTGTCAAAAGACCCGGTACTTCGGTACCAAGTCGGTACTAAAAAAATGAAAACGTTATGGTACCAGGTTTTTTTAAGTACCGGTGGTACCGAGAACCCGGTCAACCCCGGTTTTTGATGCGCTATCCGAAAGGTGCGCAGATGTGCTCTCTTCATAAAAGCACTGAGACATGGCGACATCAAAAGGAGGAAACACCAAACTAACAAAACACTTTATAGACACCCAGATCAAATGAAAGAGTTCAAGCAGGTACGTTTCATTTTAATTTTTAATATTTAGATCAGTGTTTCCCATACATTTGATTTATTTGTGACTGCCCGCCACAATATCAAAACTGACCGCCACAAATAGATTTTCCAAAAGGCTTTGACTTCGTTAAATAAACATGAGCACTGCACGTGTCAAAGTTGAAACCCGGTGCGGGTGTTTTTATATCACTGTATTTCTGAAGGAAACTGACTGTCTTCAGAAAATTATGGTTGTCATTTTCATTTAATCTTGCCTGTAATACCTGAGCAGCGTTTGTGAGCTGCCACAAATAGACTGCAAGTCTGTGGAAACGCCGCTTCTGTTATGAATATTATTCAATATTTTAATTTGAATGTTGGATTGAAATGAACGCTGTTATTAGAGTAATTAATCGTTAGCAAAAGCACAGCTAACGCTAATATAATGAGCATTAGAATTAAGTTTCTTTATTAACTATTTAATGCTCCTATAACTTTTATTAGGGTAAAGAAAACAGGAGGACATGATGATATTTACTATTTTTACACACCAGAGGCTTTTAAATTAATTGTGAATCTAAAATATGCATGTTAGAGAATGTACAAATGGCTAACATTGTTTGTGTCATCTCAGTCAGAAAAGCAGTTCTGGGCATTTTTTTGTCAAATTTTTTAATTAGCATGTTTTTGTGTTTTGCTTTGGTACCTAGAACCATGGATTTTCACTGGTATTGGTACCGAATACTGAAAGTTTGGTACCGTGACAACACTACTCCCTCGTGACCTTTTGTAAACTGTATAACAAAGAACTGCACAGATACAGCTATTATAAAAATCTATCGATAAACACACACCTTGTGTCCTCTGTTTCTGTTTGAGTCCGCTCACACTGCGCCGCCGCGGTCTGCGGATTGAAGAGCGCGCTGAAAGATGGGGAGGAGACGAAGTCTGTCGCCGTTTTCATATGAAATTTAAAAGGGACTGACATTGAGGCGATCGCAAATTTGTGTACAGTTTATGGAGCTAATCGCTTAGCCCCGATAAAAAATGGCCTAGCGACGCTCATGCTTCTTACGTCCATTTCAGAGAACCAGGACAAATATTTCAATTGATCGCTTAGGCATTTAAGCGGCACCGAAATCTGCATTCTGATTTGGTTCTAGTATGTACCGGTTACATAGGTATACTACTCCCTCGTGACCTTTTGTAAACTGTATAACAAAGAACTGCACAGATACAGCTATTATAAAAATCTATCGATAAACACACACCTTGTGTCCTCTGTTTCTGTTTGAGTCCGCTCACACTGCGCCGCCGCGGTCTGCGGATTGAAGAGCGCGCTGAAAGATGGGGAGGAGACGAAGTCTGTCGCCGTTTTCATATGAAATTTAAAAGGGACTGACATTGAGGCGATCGCAAATTTGTGTACAGTTTATGGAGCTAATCGCTTAGCCCCGATAAAAAATGGCCTAGCGACGCTCATGCTTCTTACGTCCATTTCAGAGAACCAGGACAAATATTTAAATTGATCGCTTAGGCATTTAAGCGGCACCGAAATCTGCATTCTGATTTGGTTCTAGTATGTACCGGTTACATAGGTACGCACCGGGTTTCGGTACCCAACCCTAGGTACAGGTTGTTCTGGTGCAGGGCGGGTCATTGCAAATGCCACCGTGGGATCTAAAGTACAGCGTTTGGCTCATGTCAGGACAAGCAAAGTTCTTAATAGAGCTGAGTTTACAGATAAATGCAGTAGGAAAGGCCAGTGCACCATTCTTATCATTTGTTGATCATGTTCTTGTGCTTTTATTTCTAGACTTAAATATTTGTCGCCCAAAAATAAAATTGATACATTTTTTTGTAGAGAGGTCAGTGACAATATTGATAGAGCAAGTAAAACAAGCAAAAAAATCCTTAATGTTGAGCCCTTAAAGGAAGTTGGATGAGTGGAGAGAAGTAAAAGAGAAATTAAGATGAAGAGACATGGGAGGAAAAGCAGAAACTGTAAAGGCGATTTGAAAGTGGAAACCGTGTATGTCAAGTTACTCTATTTTTTTTGACCCCACAGTTTTTCTTTCTTTTTGCTGGTTTCATTAGAGATAAAATGGATCAAATTTAGGTCTTCCTGTTGAGAATGTGTGTGCTTTCATTGGTGTCCAAACCCTGGTCCTGTGTGTAGTCTCCTGTGGGTTTTTTTGAGATCATTCATGTGGGTTCGGGCTGAATATCGCTCCGATTGCTCTCAGTCCAGAACCGGTTTCATCTATCCAAACCTAAACCACAAGAAAACCTGATCAAAACTGCTACCAGATGAGTTACCCACCCGTCAGTCTTCTGTAAACACAAACGACTTGATCCGCATGTAGCCTTATGCTCGTGTGCTGAACTGTTCTGGCACCACAAAACGGGAAAATGATTCTATCGTCTTCCCAATATTTACATGACACCTTTTTATTGTAAATCATTTACACATAGATGTCTCACCCAATGAGAACGGTAGTTTCGTCATCAGCTGTTTACTGTTTACAGCGACAATGAGAGAGAGAAATGAAGAGCAGAGTTTGTTTTTATGGAGGTGCATCTTTTATGTCGGTAGCCAGGGGTGCCGTAAGGGGGGGAAGGTTAGGACGATTCTAAGGGCCTGACGATGAAGGGGGGACTCCCCGAGGGGGAACCGCGATTTCTACCAAGGGGAACGTGATCACGATTTCTACCGAGGGGAACACGGAAAGCCCCCGCCTCCCCCTCCAGGTCCAGTAACCAGGGTTCAATAAACATTGTGTAAAAGCCTTTCAGACATTAAATGAAGCTGCTCTCTGGTGAAATAAAATAGCAGCTTTTTGTTATCGCAGACCATTGCTGCAGGAAGGCATGCATTACTTTTTCATCAAACTGAGGTCAAGCTTTCAGTGCAAACCGAAATTCAGAAATGACACAGCAAAAAGTGTTTTGATGTCTTCAAAACTGTTTCAGAATTCTGAATCGTTTCTAAAACTATCCATGCATGCATTGTTTCTAAGATGTGCTAAATCTGTACTTTTTTGCACACCTGCCTGTTTTTATAAAGTAGGCTAATTCTTAAAGTTTATAAATATCACTTAACAGCAATGCCCATCGCTTTCACCACATATGTGTACACACACACACACCACAGTTTTTCTTTCTTTTTGCTGGTTTCATTAGAGATAAAATGGATCAAATTTAGGTCTTCCTGTTGAGAATGTGTGTGCTTTCATTGGTGTCCAAACCCTGGTCCTGTGTGTAGTCTCCTGTGGGTTTTTTTGAGATCATTCATGTGGGTTCGGGCTGAATATCGCTCCGATTGCTCTCAGTCCAGAACCGGTTTCATCTATCCAAACCTAAACCACAAGAAAACCTGATCAAAACTGCTACCAGATGAGTTACCCACCCGTCAGTCTTCTGTAAACACAAACGACTTGATCCGCATGTAGCCTTATGCTCGTGTGCTGAACTGTTCTGGCACCACAAAACGGGAAAATGATTCTATCGTCTTCCCAATATTTACATGACACCTTTTTATTGTAAATCATTTACACATAGATGTCTCACCCAATGAGAACGGTAGTTTCGTCATCAGCTGTTTACTGTTTACAGCGACAATGAGAGAGAGAAATGAAGAGCAGAGTTTGTTTTTATGGAGGTGCATCTTTTATGTCGGTAGCCAGGGGTGCCGTAAGGGGGGGAAGGTTAGGACGATTCTAAGGGCCTGACGATGAAGGGGGGACTCCCCGAGGGGGAACCGCGATTTCTACCAAGGGGAACGTGATCACGATTTCTACCGAGGGGAACACGGAAAGCCCCCGCCTCCCCCTCCAGGTCCAGTAACCAGGGTTCAATAAACATTGTGTAAAAGCCTTTCAGACATTAAATGAAGCTGCTCTCTGGTGAAATAAAATAGCAGCTTTTTGTTATCGCAGACCATTGCTGCAGGAAGGCATGCATTACTTTTTCATCAAACTGAGGTCAAGCTTTCAGTGCAAACCGAAATTCAGAAATGACACAGCAAAAAGTGTTTTGATGTCTTCAAAACTGTTTCAGAATTCTGAATCGTTTCTAAAACTATCCATGCATGCATTGTTTCTAAGATGTGCTAAATCTGTACTTTTTTGCACACCTGCCTGTTTTTATAAAGTAGGCTAATTCTTAAAGTTTATAAATATCACTTAACAGCAATGCCCATCGCTTTCACCACATATGTGTACACACACACACACACACACACACACACACACACACTTGTATTGGGCTGCTGAATATTTGATAAAGGCAACTGTGTTTGTAGTTACAGCTGCTAAAGTAGAGAAAGGGAGTCAAGTGCATTTTAAAATGTCAATGACTTTGTGTGTATGTGTTTGCATTTGCATTTTCGATTAGTGTGCTTTGCTAAACCTCAGAGGAGTGCTATCAAGCGGCTTGTTCTCATTCTCACAGCCATTGTGTGCATGTTCTCACCTTCTGTCACATGGTAAACTCTGGCTCGAGTTGTTATCTGAAATCATGACTGTGCCATAGGCATGTGACTATCAAATTTTCATGTTGCGATTAATTGCTGATGCTTTTATCACGGTATATGGTATTATCACAATATTGAAATTTAGTTGCAAAAAAGTGTTGTCATAATAAAGTATAACCGGTTTAATAGCTTTTTTCTTATAACAAAAAGAAACTGAACATTTAAATACAATAAAGCAATACACAAAAAATATATAAAGTAAATAATTTCAGACAGATTAAAGTGCAAAAGAATTATAAAGACCAATAGGTAACATCTTACAATAAGATCTCATTAGTTAATCTTAATTAAAGGTATAGTTCACCCAAAAATGAAAATTTGATGTTAATCTGCTTACCCCCAGGGCATCCAAGATGTAGGTGACTTTGTTTCTTCAGTAGAACACAAACGAAGATTTTTAACTCAAATCGTTGCAGTCTGTCAGTCTTATAATGGAAGTGAATGAGAATCACGGCTTTGAGAGTCAAAAAAACACACAAACAAAACCAAATTGAATCCTGCGGCTCGTGACTATACATTGATGTGTAAAGACGATCGGTCTGTGCAAGAAACTGGACAGTATTTATATAGTTTTTTACCTCTGATTCACCGCAATGTTCGAACTGTCCTGAGCGCGTTCTCACCAGCCGACGCGTCTTCTTCTTGCTTTACGGTGCCGACTGTGACGGTTTGAGTTAAAAAAAAATTGTTTGTGTTCTACTGAAGAAACAAAGTCACCTACATCTTGGATGACCTGGGGGTAAGCAGATAAACATCACATTTTAATTTTTGGGTGAACTATCTTTTTAATGCACTAACATTAACAAAGAGCAGTAGCTACATTTGCTACAGAAGTTATTATACTTTGTTAAAAAATACAACTGTTAGTTCATGTTAGCTCGAGTTCATTAAATAACACAGTAGCAACTTTTAACAATGTGTTATTAAATATTGAAATTAAGATTAATGAATGTTTAGAAGAATTTTTCATTGGCAGTTTGTTTTACTAATAAATTAACTAATGTTAACTAATGGGGCCTTAAAGGATTAGTTCACCTAAAAATAATATTTGATAAAGGCAACTGTGTTTGTAGTTACAGCTGCTAAAGTAGAGAAAGGGAGTCAAGTGCATTTTAAAATGTCAATGACTTTGTGTGTATGTGTTTGCATTTGCATTTTCGATTAGTGTGCTTTGCTAAACCTCAGAGGAGTGCTATCAAGCGGCTTGTTCTCATTCTCACAGCCATTGTGTGCATGTTCTCACCTTCTGTCACATGGTAAACTCTGGCTCGAGTTGTTATCTGAAATCATGACTGTGCCATAGGCATGTGACTATCAAATTTTCATGTTGCGATTAATTGCTGATGCTTTTATCACGGTATATGGTATTATCACAATATTGAAATTTAGTTGCAAAAAAGTGTTGTCATAATAAAGTATAACCGGTTTAATAGCTTTTTTCTTATAACAAAAAGAAACTGAACATTTAAATACAATAAAGCAATACACAAAAAATATATAAAGTAAATAATTTCAGACAGATTAAAGTGCAAAAGAATTATAAAGACCAATAGGTAACATCTTACAATAAGATCTCATTAGTTAATCTTAATTAAAGGTATAGTTCACCCAAAAATGAAAATTTGATGTTAATCTGCTTACCCCCAGGGCATCCAAGATGTAGGTGACTTTGTTTCTTCAGTAGAACACAAACGAAGATTTTTAACTCAAATCGTTGCAGTCTGTCAGTCTTATAATGGAAGTGAATGAGAATCACGGCTTTGAGAGTCAAAAAAACACACAAACAAAACCAAATTGAATCCTGCGGCTCGTGACTATACATTGATGTGTAAAGACGATCGGTCTGTGCAAGAAACTGGACAGTATTTATATAGTTTTTTACCTCTGATTCACCGCAATGTTCGAACTGTCCTGAGCGCGTTCTCACCAGCCGACGCGTCTTCTTCTTGCTTTACGGTGCCGACTGTGACGGTTTGAGTTAAAAAAAAATTGTTTGTGTTCTACTGAAGAAACAAAGTCACCTACATCTTGGATGACCTGGGGGTAAGCAGATAAACATCACATTTTAATTTTTGGGTGAACTATCTTTTTAATGCACTAACATTAACAAAGAGCAGTAGCTACATTTGCTACAGAAGTTATTATACTTTGTTAAAAAATACAACTGTTAGTTCATGTTAGCTCGAGTTCATTAAATAACACAGTAGCAACTTTTAACAATGTGTTATTAAATATTGAAATTAAGATTAATGAATGTTTAGAAGAATTTTTCATTGGCAGTTTGTTTTACTAATAAATTAACTAATGTTAACTAATGGGGCCTTAAAGGATTAGTTCACCTAAAAATGAAAATTAGCCCATGAATTACTCACCCTCAAGTCATCCTAGGTGTGACTTTCTTCTTTCAGACGAATCCAGTCGTAGCTAATTTAAAAATTGTCTTTGATCTTCCAAGCTGTTTAATGGCAGTCAGTGGGTGTTGCAGTTAATCAGTCCAAAAGAAGTGAAATAAAGCGCATCCATCATAATAAAAAGTGCCTCACACGGCTCCGGGGGGTGAACAAAGGCCTCCAGTAGCGAATCGATGCATTTTTTGTAAGAAAATGAACCATATTTAAAACATAATGATCTATTTATATTAAATATTGTGCTGCTAACATCATAAACAGCAAATGACCATGGAATAAGCCAGATAATCAATGGCTTGCCATGCATTAAAGGATTTTAAATGCACAACGTGGAGGCAAAGAACCACCCGACGAGAAGTGCATTTAAAATCCTTTAATACACGGCAAACCATTGATTATCCCTTACATGTTTCACATGCTTTCTTGGAAAAGAACACCGAACTCAACACGGCGTGACGTCAGCTTCACATTCTCTATAAAGAATCAAAACATTTTCATACAATATCTAGGGCATGTTGTAGTCCAGATTAAAATGTAAAAAAAGTTTGAAGATAAATCACCTATTAAGTCCGGTTATCGGTATCGGCCAATATTTTCATATCGGTGCATCCCTAATATATTTAAGTATTTGGCGCTGTGATGAACACAAATGTTGGGTGATATGGTCATTTTTCATATCGTCATATCGCAAGCCTGTGAGATCGCAGATACACGATATTATCGTGCGTGGGGGCAAGAGAGAGACTCTCTGTACTTGTCATGGGCCATTTCATGACTATTTGGTGATTTTAAACCGCGCATGCGTGAGAGAGAGAGAGCCTGGAAGCACCAATAACCGAAATAATATACTTTCAAACATACTGAAAAATGAACATGTTTAATATAAAAATATTTATAACAGCTAGTTCATATATTCGGATTCAGCAGTCATACATTGCTATTAGGACCGCGCGTCCTGTTACAGGTTTGCCGCATCGGCGCGGAAGTTATCAGTCAAGGTGAAAATCAAAAGTAGATTTATTTTAAAGACCAACAGTTTAACACTAAATAGTTAAAGATAAAAGTATTTTCAGGTAAGTTCATATTTTTGGAGTAAAGCTCAATTAAATGGATACATCAGTCATACATCGTTCTGGACCGCGCGCCCCATGATGAGCCCTGTTTTAGACTGATAACTTATTAACTGCATATTTTTTATAATAACGATGATGAAGAATAAGCATCAATGTTTTTTGTTAATGTGCTGTAAAGAAAGCTAAATGCTGGTGACGATGCAGTTTCGTCGTGTTCATTCATAGCTGTTCAAGAAAAGATGTCTCGAAAAGAGGTCTCTTTTAGCACTCTTGACATAATTTGTAAATAAAGGTTTATCACCCTGCAGTTCAATTTTGATGTGGACTTAGTTTTGGAGTCTGTTTTTAAAACATTTAGAAATGAGGAGGCGTAGCCTAATCCTCATGTGCGCGTGTGTGTGAAGTGCGGCGCTGAGGTGAAAAAGCAGGGAAATTTGATAATAATAGCCCAATAATAATAGGCCGCCTAATAATAATAATAATAATAATAGTTTTATACATTAATAGGAGAATGAGCCTAATATCGTCTTGACTATCGACAAAGACATCTGCTATCGTCAATACACGATACTATCGTCTATTGGCACAACCCTAATGAACACCATAGCGGATACACAAATCTGAATGGCTGTTTAAATCATTTAAACAGGTTTCAGAAAGTAGCACAGCTGCTTTGTTTATGGGGTTTCCGGGGTAATTGCTCGTCAATAGCGTGGTATTGCGATATTGCGGTTATCGCGACAGCCCTAGCCAGTGGTCCTCTTTTAATTGCACTCTTACTTTCAGTAATATGATCTATTTGACAACAAGAGGTTTCCCCAACATAAACTTTTTTCATAATGGCATTGTATCAAATATATAACAATTTTAACATTACATGTAATGAAACCTTTAATAATTTATAAACTGAATGTCTATAACATTTACATTTTTGTTTCATCTATCTCTAACAACATCACATATATGGATTAGATTAGTATGGATGGTGAAGATCGACTGGAGACGTTTTGTTGTGCTTCGTCCCTTTAAATCTTGAGGCAGTCACTGCAGAGCTGCTGGAAAGTTCGATCAGCCCAATTCTGCTGGAGACATTGAGCGCCTCGGCTTTCAGAGGGCTTTTATTAAATTGTGTTTGAGTGAATCTGTGTATGAAGGTGTCATACGGGCTCCATTACGGATCAAACAGTCAGTGAACCCTGAAATGTCCTGTAAAGAAAACCGATGCTGAAATGAGGAGGAGGTGCGAGCAGCGTGGAGAGACAGGGATGTGGGAGGGAATGATCTTGTGATATTTTTAAAAGGGTGGAACAAGTGAAAACAGAGGCTGTGTAGATCTGAAATGGAAGAAAAAGAGAGGTGTACGAATGTCCTGTTGTTTGAAACGGGAAGTTTGCTCCCTTGTGCCCTCCTGCTGATGAATTCCTGTTAGGTGACCCTGGGGTCAAATCTGAAAGTCCCTCTGCTCATCTCTCCTGTCTTCTACTTCCTTCCTCCTAGATGTGCTTTAACCAGGACTCTGTCTGGACATTAAAGTCACATATAGATACACTTTAACCTGTCAATAACAGCGGGTTAGTTAGTCATATGACATGCTCTCTTCCTTTGCATCCTGTGTCCTAATCTGTGGGTCAGTGTGGCTTGTGTTTCCTTTGTTCAAGCTGAAGTCCCACCTTCCTGTGTTTCTGATTTTCCAAAGCACAGATCTGAGATTGAATTTCTCAGTAAACAGCAATTTACCCATTATCTGTGAGCGTTAACATCCATCTCTAACCAGCTCCTGATATCATTATTTGCTGGTTAATCACATTCAAGTGTGGACTTCAGCACATTGTGCTTATTTCACACCCTGGACATGTTAACCTCATGGTCGTTTTTGTTTTGACACCTCTGTTTCCGTTGGGACATTTGTTCTTTAAATGTAGATCTCAAAATGTCAGGTCGTGGCTAATATGAACATGATTTTTAAGTAATTGGCATACAGATTATTGTGATTTAATAATTTAATTGTCTTTTTAATTAAAGGAATAGTTTACCCAAAAAATTTTAATTACAATTTCTTTACCCTCAGGCCATCCAAAATGTAAATGAGAAATTAAGCCTTGCATTACTTGCTCAGCAATGGATCCTCTGCAGTGAATGGGTGCCGTCAGAATGAGAGTCCAAACAGCTGATAAAAACATCACAATAATCCACAAGTAATCCACACCACTCCAGTCCATCAGTTAATGTCTTTTGAAATGAAAAGCTGCATGTTTGTAAGAAACAAATCCACCATCAAGATGTTTTAAATTTAAACCATTGCTTCTGGCCAAAATATTAAAACTCTTGAGAACCACTGGCTAGGGCTGTCGCGATAACCGCAATATCGCAATACCACGCTATTGACGAGCAAACCGCAGAGGAATGCAAGAACCGCAGCAACCGTGATTTTTGCGTGTTTTCTCTTTTCGTAAGGTTATGCCTTTCTCGTTTTACACTTCGGGCACACATTTCAGCCTGAGGAACAGCATCTCTTGTGCGGATTGTGCTTTCAACGTTTTATTATCAAACATGTCCCGCAATTTAGCAACAGTAAAGACGGCATTTTACAACAATCACCGATTGAGCTGATTCTGACGTTAAGTTTGGGTTTTAGGGAGGAACGAATGCGCACCGCTGTGAAGGGAAAGAAGTTGCGCAATACGAAACGCAGCTAGTTTTTAATAGCTTTACCTCATGTCTTCTTTTGTATAATCCTTAGAAGCAAAAAATCGAAATAAAAAAATATAATTAGCTTAATAAAACGGCCACGGCATAAAGTGTAAGCAGATGTTTCAATGTTTAGTTCTCTCTTTTATCATAATTAAACAGGGCTTTCATGTTGCGTTTGCTGAAGCTCCTCCTCCTTCGCTGAAGCGAGATCTCGCTTCTGAATTGTGAATAGCAAAAATGCACCAGACAGATGTTTGAAAAACAGCTGGAGACTCTGGTGAGATAGAATTTGCAAGATAATGTGTATATATAGCAATAATAAATGTATGTGTGTTTTATTAATTTCTCCAGTACCGATAGCAGAACCGTTAACGTCAGAGCTTATCGATACTTTGGTGTTTCATAATTTAGCCCCAGTACCGATTAAATACAGAGTTTCGGTACCCATCCCTAGCTCTACCCACAATGCAGCCCTACCTTAGATAGAAACCCACAAATCAACAGATACCAGTCCTGTTTAACATCTGTGTGTCAGTGTTGTGATGTGCATGTTTGTGTACATTGCCGTGCGATTGATGGTGTCTCGCAGGTTAAGTCAGTCCCATAGTAACAACCCTTTGTTTATTTTAGTGTCTTTTCTCAGTACCCGCTGTGACCCTCTCGGGGTCCACTGCATTGCCCACCATGTCTCGATTTTCCATTCCCAGATTCCTGCTCAATGCTTTTCCCATACAGGCAGTAGAATGTTCCCGCGTCAGTCCATTCTCGGTTCCATGCACAAATATAAGCACTCCTAAATCTAAATGGACATTTTCAACATCATAACAGCAGTTTTTCAAACACTGTCATTGTAAATGCACAACAGATCTGACCGACTGAGCTCGTTGCAGTGCATTCTGGGATTGCCTTCTCCACAAGTGCTTCTTATAAGGCAGCATAACGTTGCTGGGTTATGAATAGTCTCACGCTGTGAACAAGTCGCTTAGTTTTCTCACAGTTTCCTTTGAGCTCTGGGTTTGTAGTGGGAAGATGCTGTTTCTATGTAAAGACTATTTGAGGCCTCTGGCACTCTGTGATTGTTTGTTGTTGTGTTTTGTGGTGTGATAAGTTATAATCATCCTTGCTCAGATGTGAGTGATTATTCTCCTTCCTTTAAACACATCTAGCTTTGTCTCCAGTCTCATTTAAGCCCGTTTCAGTCCTCATGTGTAAACCCGTCATGGCTCTTCATATTGTGATTAGTGTCAGGCTTTGAATGTTTTTTGTTTTTTTTCCAAAGGGAAATATATCACATTTCCCAGCTGGATCTGTGGATCAAGGCTCCCTCTCTTTTCTGTTGGTTGTGGTTTTTCTGTCTAGTATTAAATAATCCTGGTTAATCAACAACAGATTAGATTCTTGGATCCCTCCCTCACCCAAAAGCACCTTGTTTACAAATGTACAAATATCATTAGTAATGATGTCTGATGAACAGATCAGTCTAATAAGTGTTCTCTCTCCGTCTCTGTAGCCTCATGAGTTTGACGAGTGCCGGTTGGACATCAGTGTCAATGATAGCGTGTGGTATCTACGCGCTCAGGACCCAGAACATCGCAACCAATGGATCGATTCCATCGAGCAGCACAGGGTGAGTGTCTGTCTTTACCCAGCATGCTCTTCTCTCATGCAGCCAGACTATTGACTATTAGTATTAAGTCTGTTTTCTGACTGAGAACCAGTGACTGTTTTTTTGTTATTGTTGTTTTTCTGTGATTTGGGTAGATTAATCTGAAGTGGGACATAACATTCAGACATCGCTCTCTTGTTTACCCTGTTACTAAAATAAAAAACTCAAGAGTGGTTTAGTTACCCATCCACAGGCTGCTTGCTGAGTCACAAAATTAAATAATAACGTGTTGAGATGAGAAGACTGACTGTGTGTGAGATTATGAATGTGATTCAGTCTATTTACATCATCTGAGCAGCAGAGCACTGAAGTGAATTACACACACACACACACATATACAGGAATATTCAATATTCAGTTCGGTCACAAACACACAATCCTATGTTAACGCAAATAAAAACAATGAATGGTGATCATACGTAAAACCTCATATAGCAGTTGACTAGGGATGTAACGATGAACCGCGAGCCGGTTGAAAATCGATTCGAATATGTGACGATTCAAATCGGTTGAGATGCTAAACAAATCGCGATTCAATTAGGGGTAAGAGTTTATATGAATGTATGTCTGAGGGGAACTTACTGTCTTTAGAAAAGTTTAGATGGTATTTTTTTCTTTTCATCTTGCCTCTGTATAATATAAAATATTAAAGTTATTAAAGTGCAGCCTTTGTTTACAGCGGAAACCAAGGAAACGCTTTAAGCGCCACCTGCTGGCAGAGAGTGAATCTGTTTCTCATTCAGCTCTTCTGCTGTTTCTGTTGTATGCAAATATGTTTTATGTATAGTTTTACAAAACTGAAGTGAAACTTGTTTTTTTTCAAATTTCGAAATTATACAATCTAATTTAGATTAAAAACTGCTCATGTTGCATGTATGCAGCATCTTTGTTTGGATCATGATTAAAATGCAGTGGTTGCCTCTAATTTTAAAAGGAAAGAGCACAGACAAAGCCTTAGTTTGTTGATATGAAGAGACTTCTTTTATTTGTGTTACTTATTTATTTGATTTGGTGCTTGTTTTAAAATTTCAATTTAGTTTTGTTATTTACATTTTGTTATTTAGCAGATGCTTTTATCCAAAGCGACTAACAAATGAGGACAATAGAAGCAATCAAAACCAACAAAAGAGCAATAATATACAAGTGCTATATTAGTATATTATTATAGTGTTATATTTCAATTTCACAAAGAAACATGCAGCATATTGTCCAAGCAATAATAAAAGGACACATTTAATTTATAATTTGTCTTAAATCTAATTTTGTTTAAAAAAAATCGTGAATCGAATCGTAAAATCAAAATCGTGAATCGAATCGTGAGTTGAGTGAATCGTTACATCCCTACAGTTGACATGTAGAAACACACGTGCACAGCAGTTCAGTACTAACTGAGTGAACGCACCACTCGCATAGCTGTAGTAAAATACTGCAGAGAGAAAGGATGTGGGCAGGTACAGACAGCGCAGTGGGTGGGGGTGAGGACAGAAAACTGCTGTGGTGGAAATCAAACTCAAGAAGAACGAAAATAATCAAAGGCTGATGAGGGGTAACGGTGAGAAAGGTGTCATGATATGGGCTACTGAGTGACAAAAGGTCTTATTGAAGGGTTCTATACTATACTATATACATCACTGTTTTAGATTGACTAACTGTAAATACTGTATAAGATTTCCACTCAAACGGAAAGCATAAATCTAGACCATGCACTGCCGGTTTCAGAGCAACATGCAAAACTGGCAATTCAATCACTGAGCGCTTCACTCAGCAGTGCTAAACCCGGCAGCGCATATACTTAATTGCCGGCTACCCACCAAAATAAAAGCTTGCTGATTTTAGGTTTAAAAATGATGTAAATTCATTATAAAAAGGTAATATTTGCGCTGTATTTTTAAGTGTACTATAAAATAACTGTACTTTTATGTTATACTCAATTTATTTTTAAATATAATAGTATTATCACACTGATTATTTTATTTATTTTATTAAAATACAAAATAAATAAGTGCAATAATACTATTATCACTATTAATAATTAAATAATTAATAATAATTTTATTTTAATAGTTATATTTAAAGAGTCCCATTATGTGCCGTGTGAGTACCAAACCAAATCTCCAGGTGCTCTCATGAGAACCAGACTTGTGTGCACCCCTGCTTATTATAAACAAAAATAATTATATATTAAAATAAAAAATCCTTAGTATGTGTGTATGTATGTGTGTGTATATGTATATATATATATATATATTAGTCATTTAATTAAAAAATAAAATAATTATAAACTAACACAATTATATAAGATTAAATAAATGTTTAATAAATAAATTTGTATTTTAAAAAATTATATTAATTTATATATATTATTAAAGGGGTGGTTGATTGCGATTTCACTTTTTTAATGTTAGTTAGTGTGTAATGTTGCTGTTTGATCATAAACAATATCTGCAAAGTTGCGAAGCTGAAAGTTCAATGAAAACGGAGATAATCGTCTTTTAAAATTCTGGCAGTTTAATGCCTACAAAAACGACTGGTAGGGACTACAATGAGTTACTTTCTGGGTCTGTTACGTCACGAACCCAGAATTTTACATAAACCCCGCCTCCGGGAACACGCAGCGAAGGGGGCGAGGCCATGCTGTGCTGCTTTAGAGAAGAGGAAGAGAAAACTAGAGGTGCATGTAAAAATCAATTCATATATGAATCGATTCTAATGGATTCACAAGATTCAAAATAAATGTTCTAAAGCAGCGTTCTCATCCTGTTCCTGGCCTCGCCCTGCTCTGCACACGCTCTGCATCTCTCTCTCTCTCTCTCTCTCTCATTCAGATCATCAGCTCAGTGAATACACTTATTTTCACATACTATAGTTATGAGAAGCGTTGTACATGGAAGCGCGTGCGGTTGCTGAACTGTATTAAAGCTTTAATCAGAATAAAACCATATATTAAAAGCTAACAGAAGCAGTAGCATTTACAAATAACAGCGTGTCTAAAAGTATGAGACAACAACAGACAAAAATCTTAGGCCTACCATTCAAATCCGTGCTTGCACAGGTTCTGCACGATCCTCTTCAATAATATCCTCTGCTTCTCAATCGGGCTCAAATTGGTAAGCAATATAGACAACGTCATTATTTACAATACAACCGAAGCACATGCCGCTATGTTGAGGGGCGGGACGCTTAGATGCATGCTAGTGGCGGTTTAGCCAATCACAACACACTGGGCCAGCTAATCAATCAGAGCCCATCGTGTATTTCTGAGGGAGGAGCTTCATAAAAACAGGAAAAGAGGTGCGCAATAAAGGTAAATTATGTGAAAAATAATGCGTTTTTTAACAAACAAAGCATTAGCACATCTTAGACTGCACCCCATAAACACAATCAAGCCTATAAAAAAAACAGTCAACCATTCCTTTAATTTATTTTCATTAATTTACAAATAAAATATTTCTAAACGAATGAATATTTATGTATTATATACAAATAACTAATCATATTTAATAAACAAAAGTAATGAATAAAATATTTAAAAATGAATTAAGTGAACCTATATTATTACTTATTTTATTTTTATTAATTTAAAAATAAAACATTTATGAAATAATAAGTGATTATAAATAAATAATTTTAAAATTTCATAAAAACTTAAATTTTTTTTAATTTTAGCTATATATTCCAGCCAGTGTGTTTGTGTGTTTGTCTGCCTCTTCCAGCGTCTGTCTGCTGAGTTTGCACAAGTGTTCATGTCATATGGACACACCCTGATCCACACGTGCTTCTGATTTCTGCCGCCCAGGGAAGGAGGAGAGGGTTAAGCTCTTGCACACACACATGTATTTCCCTGCTCATTCATCCTTCTCTTCCCTCGAGGATGACTCCTCTCTGATAGTGACACACACACACACACACACGGCTCTTCTTGGAACAGGCCTCTCGGTCTGAATCACTGCTCAGATTCTTTAAAAATCCTGTGGTGTGGCAATCTGACTGCAGAAATAATGCATAGCATAACATAGTCTGTTTGCACCTTTAATAACAAATCTGTGGCTTAAGTTACGTGAGGATGTGACACGGACCCGTATGGGTGGTGTTGTTCAGATCTGCCTGTTGTTGCAGATTGTGTGTAATCTGTCCATCTAATCAGAGCTTTATTGTGTTAAGCCTTCCACGCTCACTGTCAACACCACACACTCACAGTAAAGCTACGGGAATTGCGACGTGCGCTTTTGTATCTAAAAGAAGGGCTTGATTTCATCTCATTTAATCTCTTTTTTTTGTCCATGGCTTCAAAACATCAGCACTCACTCGCTCCTCACTAGGGTTATGATCCTAATTAAAACTAAAACCTTTGAAAAACATTGCTGTCACTAGAAATAAAATAATATATATAAAACAATTCAAGTAGTTTTCAAGGCAACATTTTTCATTTTCCTTTAGTTTAACAGGGCTTGAGTTTCGGCGCAGGATTGCACATCATTTTACTGATTCCCACTGATAAACGGCCAAATACATACTAAATTCACATAAACAGTCGATTTATACTAAACATTGTCGGTATATGCTATTAAGTGTGAATGTAAACAGTTGAGAAACAAAACTTGTGTGTAACAGTTAGATCCGTGCATGAGGTCTTAAAGAGACAGCAACCTAAATAAACCTGCTGCTGTCTGTCATTAATGTTTATTTATACATTGAATACTAACCAGTGTTATTTTAAAGTTAAATAGATTGTTCAGTTTCTGTAGTATTTCTGTCCCTGAATATTACTGTTATACCTACCTGAAAAACTTAAAGCACAGTTCATTTTATTTGTATCTTGTTATTGTATTTGTTTGTGCCATTGCTTGTCATTTATTTATTCTTATTTTATTACTGACTATTTACTTGTCTTTTTTTAGTTAAAATAAATTAAATTCAGAGTTTGAAATCAGTTCTTTTTAAGTATCTTCCTCACAATGTAAATATGAATCAACAACATTATAAATAGTAAAACACAAGTACACTGGGGTGATGAAACATTTAGGTTGGATGATTGTAGTTTAAAAAGTTGTCTAAAAAAATACCCTAACAAAAAAAAAAAACCCTATAAGAGCCAAGGGGAATTCCCCCCCATTTTCCAAAACGAAATTCAGGCCCTAATTTAAGTTGAAGTACCAAAATAGCTCAAACTAAAACTGAAATAAAAGAAAATTAAAATAAAATATATTTAAACATTTTTGGCAATTTTTATTTTTAGCTAAAGTGGTCAAATAGTTCAAACTGAAATGAAAAAGAAAAAATATTAATAAATATTAAAAATGTCAAAAACACAACAATATTACTAAAATGTTAGGCCTAACTAACATAAAAATGAAAACATTAAAAATAAAAACTAATTCAAATTCAGTGTTATTTTAGCATTATTGAGATACTATTATATTTTTATTAATATTTTGAATCAAGTTCTATCTTTATATGTTACGTTTTTATTTTATTTTTAGGTAATGCTTTAATTTGTGTGTGGTTCTCAACTAGCCTAAATAAGTTTGTTTTTTTCCAGTTATCATTTAAAGTAACAATTTTTTAAAATTGATTTAGCTTCAGTTTTAGTTCTAGTCAACTGCTCAAAATATTAAAAACTATTAATGATACTAAAATAACACTGCACACAATATATTTTAATGATACTGCTGCTGAATTAAACATGACACTGATGACAATGCCTTCTCATTTTCTCTCTCTCCTGCTGTCTTTTGTAATCACTCGATTAGGTTTATTGATTTGGTGTGTGTGGTCTGTGATACAGCATTAATGGATGTTATTATCCTGAAGTTTATCATCTGTGCTCCAGCCGCTGAGGCTATTGATTGTGTAAAAAAGACACGGCCGTTATTTTGTACTTCTGATTGGTCAGTGGAGGCGTTATCAATGCCATAGTCACAGTAAGAGTGCGCTTGATTGGCTGTAGTGAATGTGAATCTGAAAGGAGTGAACGAAATGAAGTGAACGAATTTGGATGCTGACCTATATACACTGCGCGTCAACTGAGTTAATGCCTTAATAATATTTTTTTGCATTGGATTATGGGAAATAGTGCTTCAGCGAGTGTACACCAGTTGTACATTCGAAATCAGAGAGGATTGTGGGTGAAAAGTAGTGAACGAATGTAGGGAATTAACTCATTCACTACAAAAAGGGGATAGGGAGCGGTTTCGGGCACAGCTTCTGAATGCTGATTCTCTGGTTCTATCTGATAGTTACCTCAGATTCTGCCCACTCAACCATACATGAACTCACTGTTGCCATCTAGTGCTGGACAATGTTTAATTCCTCACTAAAGACAGTGTGTATGTTCAGTATAGCATACTTCATTCTACATACTGTGCACACAATGAGTTTTTCCATGTTCATATCCAAAATGAGCTATACAGTATCCCACAATGCAACGGGTTTACCATTGAATTTCCAGTGTGATGTCTGCTTTAATGTTTCTTAACTCAATATTTCATTGACCTGCAAATGACAATTTCACACAGTTTGATTAAAAATGCGAAATAATAGAGATGGATATTAAAAATATGCAGAATACCATGCAATATATGTAATGTCATGTGACAACAATGTAGCATATTGTGAAGTGCATACGTTTCTAATTCTAAATGAAAGTTTTCATGACAGATTTATTCAAACATACATTAGATTCAGACAACACTATCTGGTTAAATAAAAAAAATATAATGAGTATGTAATGCAGTCCGTATATTTAGCTACATTTTTTATAGACGTTTCACCAAAACCGTTTCTGCCAATGCCAAAAATGTTCAGTTGTGTCGCTAATTGTTTTACATACTGGGTTTGAAAGAGTATATACTACATAGCATACAGCAAATTGTATACTAGTATCCCGTATTGAATATAGCTAGATGAATTCTTCTGTATTTTGGGGTAAAATCTTGTGATAGATAAACTGATAATTTTTTTCCCCCATTCAGTTATTTTGACTCTTATCTGCTCTGACAGGTGTACGTATATTTAACATTAATAGATTGTTTTGACTGTAAAGTCGTGTGTGTTTACAGGCAGTTCTTATCTACAGGAAAGGTTTGTTTGTGTAGGTATGTGTGTGTGTGTTCCTATTTCTCTGGGCTTTGTGTTCAGTGTGTGTGTGTGTGTGTGTGTGTGTGTGTGTGTGTGTGTGTGTGTGTGTGTGTGTTAGGGGTGGGAATCTCTAGGCACCTCACGATTCGATTATGATTTAGTGGGCTGTGATGATAAAACGATTATCGATGCATCTTTTTTTCTATACAGATTTTATTTTTTCTCACTGTGTGACTATTGAAGCAAAGTATTTGTAATGGTCAATAATGAATTTACTTCCAATATCTTTTATTAATAAAACCAAATGGAAGTGATTTGGCAAGTCATCTGGAAGTTTACATTTACCAGCAAATGTCCCAGCATTGCAAAGAACCAACAGAAAAATAAATGTGTGCCTGTAGCAGCATACTTGTAGTAAATTAATACAGACTTAAGCATGTTCTGAATCACTAACCAAAAATAATAGACACGACTTGCATATAGTGTGGCTATTGTCCAGCTCCTTTTTCCCTTCAACTTCATAGAAGAACGCGGACTTGACAACCCTGCATTCAACACTAACTGCAGGAGGCAGATTTCACTGATCAGGGGTCGAAAGTAAAGAGAGATGACTGACAAGTTCATGCTGGAGGATTTGCTGCTCAACAGATCCTGAGCTCATTGACAAATATCTGATCTTGTAACAGGGCTCCAGACTGCGACCATTTTTTCTGCCTGTGCGACTAAATTTTGTGTGCGGTTGCACTGGCACGACCACCGTATTGTTCAACTCGTAAGCTCTGCCATTTCTGTTGCATATGAGAAACATCAAACGGCAAACGAAACTGAAAGCATAACGAAACCGCGCTACTCGTTTGAACTGTGCAGAGCTTAAAGGGATAGTTCACCCAAAAATGAAAATGTGATGTTTATCTGCTTACCCGCAGGGCATCCAAGATGTAGGTGACTTTGTTTCTTCAGTAGAACACAAATGGAGATGTTTAACTCCAGCCGTTGCAGTCTGTCAGTCGTATAATGCATGGCAATGGTAACAAAATCTATGAGAGTAAAAAAAAAGATGCACAGACAAATCCAAATTAAACCCTGCGGCTCGCGACGACACATTGATGTCCTAAGACCCTAAACGATCGGTTTGTGCGAGAAACCGAACAGTATTTATATCATATTTTACCTCTAATACACCACTATGTCCAAATGCTTTGAGCACACGCACCGGATGTGTACACGCTCTGGCGTTCTGTACGTTCTGTAATTTATTAGTCTTTGTAATTTATTGTAAGCTAGTTTGTCATTGTATCTTACGGTTTTATTGTTGTTGTGCTTTTTAATTAAGAATAACAAAGAATCCATCTTTTTAGTCTTAAAAAGAGAAATATGTATAGATGTATGTAAGCAAATCAGATTGCTTAAAATCAAGAAAATTATCTTTTCTTGTAAAACCTGACAACAAAATCGCGAATTTGAAAGTGAAAGCATCCGAAGACCGGCTTATAACACAGCAAAATCCCGTTCACAAAATTCAAATCACAAATACTACTGCAGAAAAAGAACAGGTTGAATGTTAACCTCTTTCGTTTCCATATTACTATAAACTATGATAAAAGTTCATAAGCATGCATTGATTAATCACATGTTGTAGCAAAAAGAAAATTGCTACCAAATCATGTGCTAGTGCAACCAACTGAGAAAGTTTGTCGCAAAAGAGCGACCAGTGGAAAGAATGAGACTGGAGCCCTGTTGTAAGATGTGCTCCCTTTACAGAATGCAGAATGATCGTGAAAGTGAACTGCAAGCGATCATTCACAAGTGATTTCAATACCCCTCATATTGATAGCGGCTCCCTGATCCAAAAATTATATACAATATTAAGAATGTGTGCGAGAGTGGGCAGGACTGGACACAAAAATTGCAGGAGCGGGATTAAAGGTGCTGTATGTAAGTTTTCGACTCTACTAAAGCTTAAAAATACCATAATATGTTTGCAGATATTTAAGAAACATGCTAAGTTCACATACTTGTTTATTTGAAAAACAATGCTACAGTCAGTTATTCTACTTTGAAAATGTGCGTTCCGGGCCGGAATGGCGGTCTCTGTTTTGGTTTGTGAAACCCACCCACTGCCAGTTTACCCAATTGTATTTCGGCACCCCAGGTTGCCAGTTGGCGGAAAACACAGCGTATTTCATTTCATTCATCGTCAAGTGCGCTCCTTCCTGTTGGTGTCGTCAATCTGGCAACCTGCGTGTCTGTGGAGGAGGGGCCGGGTGAAAAAAAAACCCTCTCCAATATTTTGAATTTGGTCTGCAATACCTAGTTCAACCACTCGGTGTCAATCCTACATACAGCACCTTTAAGAAAACAGTCCCGCACAGGGCTCTAAACCAAAGTGCTTCCATACGCTAGCTTTTAATGCAGAGGGTGCCTGATCATGTGTCTCTTACGTGCACGCCACAGACTGTCCGGGCACTGCACTTCCACGCTTCAGAGTTCCGTCTTTTGCATTCCGTCGATATTATGTTGTCAATTAACGTTTAGAACATCGATTTTTGACATTTGTGAATTGATTCAGAATCGTCCACATTCGCATCGTGATGCATCCAAGAAATCAAATTTTTCCCCCACCCCTAGTGTTGTGTGCGTGTGTGTGTGTGCGTGTTCGGACTGAACTCCGGTTCACTGGATTCGTTTCAGTATGCGGAACATCAGAGGTGAAGTAGTTGATTTTCAGATCGTATTTCATTCCCTCTTTCAGATTGGCTGGATTGGGTGAATTTATTAACGTGGTACAGAGGTCAAATTTTTGTTCATCTGGTGGAAAGATACAGTAACCTGGGCTTGTGCCGTCATGCTCTGCTCAGAAGCCTCGTGGGGAGACGGTCATTGTGTGTGTTTATGCTGCTAAATAAACTGAGAAACTATTTTCAGAGGCTGTTACTTATGAAATGAGCCACAGGAGAGCTCTGAGTTCATGGAAAGTGACTCTCTGGACTGTGTGTGATTGAAGTATCCTGTAGTGGAAATAGTTTTCTCTCTCTCTCTCTCTCTCTCTCTCTCACTCTCTCTCTCACTCTCACTCTCACTCTCACTCTCACTCTCTCACACTCACACTCACCAGTTTATGTTGCTTTTGTCCTGTTTGTGTTTGACTTTTGTAAATATCAATGTGAATATGAACTGAATATACAGCTCCTTTGAAAAGTTTGTTGTCAGTGAGATTTTAAATATTTTTAAAAGAAGTGTCTTCTGCTCAGCAAAGGCTGCATTTATTTGATCAAAAATACAGTGAAAACAGTAATATTGTGAAATATTATTTACAATTTAAAAGAGCTGTTTTCTGTGTGAATATCTGTTCAAATGTAATTGATTTATGTGATAAAATTTTCAGCATCATTACCCCAGTCTTCAGTGTCACATGATCCTTCAGAAATCATTCTAATATGCTGATTTGCTGCTCAAGAAACATTTCTAATTATTATCAATAGTGTTGTCACGGTACCAAAGCAAAACACAAAAACATGCAAATTTAAAAATTTGACTATACTTTCATTTAATCCAAACTGTGTACATATTTAATTTTAAAGGGCTTTTGAAAACCTAGAGTTATTAGGCCAAGAATAACAACTAAGTTAGCTAAAAAAATTAATTAAAAAAAAGCCCATAACTGCTTTTCTGACTGATATGACACAAAGAATGTTAACCATTTGTACATTCTCTAACACGCATATTTTAGATTCACAATTAATTTAAAAGCCTCTGGTGTGTAAAAATAGTAAATATCATCATGTCCTCCTGTTTCTTTTACCCTAATAAAAGTTATAGGAGCATTAAATAGTAGGGCTGTGTATCACCAGCAATGTCACAATACTATACATATCACGATACAGCGGCCACGATACGATACATATCACGATACAGGACTGCACTGAATTTCACCTCAGCAGAATTTAGTAAAACAACTGTTTATTAAACACTGCTTACTATAGTGCAATTTCTAACTATAGGCAGAGCAGGCAGCTGACCTCTGCATTGTGAAGGGCCTCCATAACTGTACCACAGTACAATATAGGTAATGGCACATGCTTCATGTTTACATTGGGCACTCTCCACCAGGTACAATATTCTGATTGTTTGCATCTTGTTTTTAAGCCCATAAATAATAATGTACTTGTTGTAATAAATTTATATTTGTTTTTCTAATATTAAAAAATCATATTTACATGGCTGGTAGGTTATCATTATAATTTAATAATAACTTATTATTATTATTATTATTATTATTAAAACTACTACTTATTTATTAACTATTAACATGGAAGAGATTTGATTATCACATTAACCCCTCTCTCTCTCTATCTGTCTCTGTCTCTCTGGGTTTAGGCTGAGTCTGGTTATGGCTCTGAATCCAGTTTGAGGAGACACGGCTCCATGCTGTCCCTCACATCAGCCACCAGCGGATACTCAGCCACCTCCACCTCCTCCTTTAAGGTGAGAACCAAATTAAATGTCCAGTATTGATCAAATATGGTGACTATGTCATACCTCCCTACTCTGAATTCATACGTTTGTGTTTGTGACCCACAGAAGGGTCACAGTCTGCGAGAGAAGCTGTCAGAGATGGAGACGTTTCGAGACATCCTGTGTAGGCAGGTGGACACACTGCAGAAATACTTTGATGGCTGCGCTGATGCCGTGACCAAAGACGAGCTCCAGAGAGACAAGAGTGAGTAGACTGAGTCTGTTCTGGTGTATGAGGGAGAGATCAGGATATAGAATATGCTGACACCTGTTTAGACAAAGCTGAACCTTATTCAGACAGCAGCGATGTCCAGATTCCTCTGCATGGGTGCCGTCGCTCTCGCTCGCTCTGGATGCATCTGTTGTTACAACACAAGGGTCTGTTGATTCACACAAATATTCAGCTGCCTCTTTTGTTCGTCCTAGTCCTTCCCCTAAATCTCTCAGCGTTGTGTACTACATGCAGTATGTGTCATCTCTCAGAATATGAGTGGGCCGATCTGAGCACCACCAACCACAGGGCCATGAGTTCATACTGGCTGTTTGTGTGTGTTTTCTCTGCTCAGTCGTGGAGGATGATGAAGATGGTTTCCCTACCACTCGCTCCAATGGAGAATTCCTGCATAACAACAACGGCAGCAAGGAGAAATGTAAGTGCCTCTACTGATTTCTGCATGTGGGGAACATCAGCGGGTTTTCACGCTCAATGAATTCTCTCTGATTCAGCTCGAGACGACAGTACTGGGGCGCCACTGACATTATGAGCCGTTTGTCCCTCACTCCTGTTGTAATGAATTGTGTGAAATCTCTAACATAAGGTCAGCATGTCTCCAGTGGAGCTGTGTTGAGATGTTTTCATTGCGTTATGCATTTCTACTTTTTTTTTTTAAAGAGGAAATACTTTATGGCTGAATTGAATGTGGTCATCATACCGTTTCTATTCTTGTATAATATGACAAAGAGCGTCAGGTGTTTTGCACCGTGTCCAAACCAAGCATGACAAGTTTGTTTGTCTTTATTGAGAACAAAATGTTTATGAATTAATAAACTTAATATAAACTTGGACTTAATTAACAAAACATATATATAACTTAACATATATATATCTTATTATAGATATTTCATATATTTTGAAATATATTTTATAAATACAAAAATAAAATATATTTATTTATGATATATAGTTTATTTTTATGTATATTCACACAGACAAACACACACATATATATAATCTTTCAAATTAATTTTATATATTTATGTGTGTATATATATATTTATATATTTTTTTGTATATATACAAATATATATGTATATATTTTTATGATATATAATGCACACACACATATATATATATATATATATATATAAAGTTATATAATACATTTATAATATGTTTTAAAATACATAAATATAAATGTAATATAAAATACTAAAATAGAAAATGTAACTCAGGCAACTGCTGGTTGGAATAAATACTCAGAAATAAATAATAAAAATACTCATGGAAGCGATTTGATTTATCACTTTTTATTGCATTGTGCCTGATTTTGACACTGTGTAACACTGTCTGGCAAATTAATGCCTCTAAGGTGCCTTCAAGGAGTGTGACTGGATTTGTTCTCTCTCCCCATCAGTATTCCAGTGTTTGAGTCATAAAGGCATTAATGGGATAGATTTTAAAGGAGAGGCCATCACGTTCAAGGCAACCACGGCGGGAATCTTGGCTACACTTTCTCACTGCATCGACCTGATGGTGAAGAGAGAGGACAGCTGGCAGAAGAGACTGGATAAGGTACGAAACACGGACGTCTGGAGCTTGTCCTTGAGCTGAGAGATGGTGTTTCTGTATTTCAGTGCTCCGTTGGCAGGCTGCTGTTGTGATTGTGTTTCTGACAGAGTGAAATTTTTCCCTGACTGTGAAAATAAAACACATTAGTGTGAAGCTAAAAAAGCACCCACAGTTAAGTCATGTATGAACAAGATCTGGTGTCAAAATTATGGCACATCAGCCCTGGCAATTCACCAGCTAAAGGAGTTGCAACTTTGGCGGAAGTGTTTTGCATTGATGCTATATGTGAACAAATTTGGTACATTAGCTGGCAGAGCAAAGTAGGGCTTCCATGACTACTTAATTATACTAATCACCTAGAGCAGAAGTCGACTGTTCGGTTTCACATTCTTGTAGTGTGGGATATATTTGGTTTTTTAAAAGTTTTCATACAAAATAATGTCACCCATTGACAGAATGAGTGCAGCTGAAGTCACATGACCCATGACTAGTCGACACAAGCATCAAATGCTTAATAAATACTGTAATACTAAAGCAGTAATGCATAACAAAATTACGAAAATTTACATTAAAATTAAAATGAAAAAATATAAAAAATAAAGGCTGATTCAAAAATAGTAATAAATACTGTAATACTATATAAACCAAAATTAAAATGAAAACCGAACATTTAAAAATAAAACTGGATTAAAAATATTAATAAATATTAAAATACTAAAATATTTATATTATTTATACTAAATACTAAAATAACACCGATACAATCTGATGTAAGAAGTCTTCTATCAGAGTTTGAGCCAATCAGAACATTTTCCATGACAGGATTATTTAGTAAATTTTCATTAATATGCAGCAAACAGCTTTTCAGACGTGCATTTAGCCTGTTTTAACTACTATAGTTATAGCGTCATCGTTTTGGTGATTGTTTATGAATGGAAGCCATACTTTTAAACACGGAAAGCTGTTGTTTCTGTGAATAACTGCTGCGGTATCTTTAGCAGAAAAGTTCATCCAGACGTTTTAATGGGTTTGTGTGTGATAGAGGTGGAGCTGAATCCGTCTGCCAATGTGTCGCAGTCAGCAGCATTCAGCATAATACTGACACATACAATCAGAAGGAGAACACGGGCGTTTTGCTTCTGTCTGAACAATGGAGCGCTTCAGAACAATCCTGTACCGATTCAGTCTCACACCGAGACAAGATCTACTCACGCCAAGACATTAAACATCACAGCAGCAGTGTTTAGTCAGCTAAAGCCGTTCCCCTCTCTTGCTTTCTACAGGAGATGGAGAAGAGGAGGAGGATGGAGGAGGCGTATAAATCAGCCCTGTCCGAGCTGAAGAAGAAGTCTCATTTTGGAGGGCCCGATTACGAGGTGGGTTTTGTTTTGCGCTGATGAATTTTACAAAGTAGGAAGAGCAGTAAACTGTATGGAGATGTTCATCTTGTTCTGTCCATCAGGAGGGTCCAAACAGCCTGATCAATGAAGACGAGTTCTTTGACGCCGTGGAGGCCGCTCTGGACAGACACGACAAAATAGAAGAACAGGTGTTCTAACTTTAATGATAAAAAAGAGGATATAAATATATTGCTTTTGTAAACTGTTGTAAAATAAAATAATATATATATGTGGCCCTGGAGCACAAAAGCAGTCATAAGTAGCACGGATATATTTGTAGCAATAACCAAAAATACATTGTATAGGTCAAAATTATCGATTTTTCTTTTATGCCAAAAATCATTAGGATTTTAAGTAAAGATCATGTGCCATGAAGATATTTAGTAAATTTCCTACTGTAAATATATCAAAACTTAATTTTTGATTCGTAATATGCATTGCTAAGGACTTCATTTAGACAACTTTAAAGGAGATTTTCTCAACATTTTGATTTTTTTTGCACCCTCAGATTACAGATTTTCAAATAGTTGTATCTTGGCCAAATATTGTCCTAGCATAACAAACCATACATCAATGGAAAGTTTATTTATTTATGTATAAATCTCATTTTTGAAAAATTTACACTTATGACTGGTTTTGTGGTCCAGGGTCACATATGTATTTGATATTTATAGGCCTAATTATTTTATTTTACACTGCAAGTTACAAATACTAATATTTGTCTTAATTTCTTCACTTTCAAACGTTCAAATCTTTAAACTTTTATCACAATTGCCAGTTCTACAGGCTTATTTGGGGCATGTTTATAATTCAGAGTTCCACATTATGCACAAAATCTTTTTTCTGGATATTATTTAATTACATTTGATATATAGACTTTGCTCTCAATAATCTTTTTATTGCCTTTCTTTAAACATATTATAATATCAGCAAAATCCAATATCAATTGACCTATAAATGTAATTATATATTATTATGTATATATTGATATATTAGTACTAGTACCAGTTGCAATTCAATATGTATTTATTGAATAAAACATGTCTTGAGTTTAAAACTTGCAGTTACCCTGTTTTGCAGTTCATAATATTTGTGCAGGTATTAAAAAGGTCTTAAAGTCTTAAATTTGATTTTTAAAACTCTGCAAATGGGACACATTTACAGCATGATGTGTCGCTTTGGAAAAATAGCATCTGCTAAATGCATAAATGTAAATGTAATGCAAATGTAAATATTTTCAGCTTTTTAAAAATGTAAAGCAAATACATTTAAAAAAATTTAGTTTATAGTCTATTTATTGTCTCAATATGTCTCCAGTCTTATTGAGCAGGATTCATCAGTGCATTCTATTCTGATTATTCAGTTTCACACATTGTGTTTCAAGTTGTTACTATGTTTTTATCATTAATGTATGTGTGTTTTTATAGTCTCAGTGTGAGAAGAGCAGGATACAGAGGAGCAGTTCAGTGCCTTCAGGAGACGTCTACTCCAGCGTGGGCTCTCACCGATTCGCTGAGAAGGTGAGCTCATTGTTCTCGTCATGGTCGTCTGTAGACCTCTTCTCGTGTCCCTGTGGTGCTCTGTTTTCCCGTCTTGGTCTCTTTTTTGGGTTCCTGATAAAGCTGCATTCTCTCTTCTTCCTCACCTGTGTAGCCCCCCTCTCGTCCTTGCTCTCTCTCATCTTCTGCTGTAGCCTTCACTCCTTCACTCTATGAGCACCGGTTCAGTGCTGAGGTAACAGCGCCCTCTAGCACACTCATCCAACACTCACTACCAGCTGTTACAGCATGAGATTCATAATGATACATCACCAATGCATTCGTAAACATGTAGATATGGCTGCGTTTCAAACCCTAGTGAGCTGCCTACTTAGTCAGCAAGACTTTTTGGCCATCATTAAAACATTTTATTAGAGTGTCCTGCTTTTAAATGCTTTAAAGACCTATATATGTGTGTGTGTGTGTGTGTTTAAAACCCTATTAGTCAGCATTTTAGGTCATCATTTTAGTGTGGGTATGATGCTGTGCTAATGGCCAAACCTGCTGTCAGGCTTGGCAGCGCATTAGGTTTTAAAACACAGCCAGTCATTTTATTGGCAAGTCTGCATGATGGATAACCATGTTCTGTTTAAACAGCACATTAAAACCACATAGTCTGCCTTATCTCTATTTCCTGTGTATCTGAGTCTTTGCTATTTGAAGTTGCAGCAAATAATACTTTTTAATTGCTTTTAATATCATAATTTGCATGTTCAATACCTTCCTGGAATTATTTTACTTTAAGTCACTTTGAAATCCAAATAGAGCTAATTTGTTTAAATTCATGTTCCTTGTCTTATCATTAAAGATTTATCTGTGTTTATTTGTAGTATGTAAATAAAGGGCTAATGAATTGCATTAAATAAACAGTCATTGTTTCAGGCTGCTTTTATATGCAATGCAGCCGTTCTAAATCCAGTAGTTTAGTGCTGGTTAATATAATAAAGTTTAATGAATAATATAAATTGCCTGTTAGCGTTGGGATACGTGGCAATTGTCTGGAGAAACAACTTGACCTCCGAAAAGTGTGTGCTGGTGGCGTTTTAGAGCAGGGAGTAGTTTTCTTTTTGTTTCATTCAGAAATACAGAAGTAACTCAAATTACAGAAGTGAAATGGTTTGTAAAAGCCGTTTCATGTTGGCTATCATATTTAGTCAGTATTGTGTAATGTTCACATTTAGTGTTATTAATCTGGATCAGGGTTCCTCAAATCTTGCTCTGGAGGGCCAATGCGCTGCAGAGTTTATTTCCAACCCTGATCAAAATCAGCTACCTGTGATTTTCGAATGATCCTGAAGACATTGATTAGCATGTTTGATTATGATTAGAGCTAAACTCTGCAGGAAAGTGGATCTCGTGGGCCAGATTTGCGGATCCCTGATCTAGATCCTCTTAAATGAGCGCATGACCTCTGACCTTGTTGTTCTGCTGTGTTTTGGACAGGTGGAGGAGATGGTTCAGAATCACATGACCTACTCCCTGCAGGACGTCGGTGGAGACGCTAACTGGCAGCTGGTGGTGGAAGAGGGAGAGATGAAGGTGAGTTTGGTCTAATGTCTGATTATTTATTTTGATCGAATGCCTGTGTCACTCTCCATCTGTGTGTTTGTCTCTCTCAGGTGTACCGACGGGAGGTGGAGGAGAACGGGATCGTGCTGGACCCTCTGAAGGCCACACACTGTGTCAAAGGGGTCACAGGTCACGAGGTCTGCCACTACTTCTGGGACACGGATGTCCGTAACGATTGGGAGAGTGAGTGTGTATATATATGCACACACACACACACACACACACACACACACAACACGGTATTAGACATTAGCTTAAAGCTGCCATTGAAATCACTTCTGTTGCATTAACATTTTTTCTGAGATGCACTTAATTTGTAAGTTCTTTGCACCAAAAACATGATCAGTACTGAATCAATAAGAACTTGTCTACACTAAACCTTTAATCAGTAGCTCAATAACTATTGATCACTTTTAGAAAATGTAATGATTACAAAAAATAATTATATTCTTATTCATGATAAAGAATAGAATAGAATGGAATAGAATCGAATTTTACTGACATAGTCACCACTGGTAAGCTACTACTAAATATATTGTAGAAACATATATTGTACAGCTGCTTTGCAACGATTTGTATTGTGAAAGCGCTATACAAATAAACTTGAATTGAATTGAACTTTATTGTCCCATTTAGTTCACAACGCATCTCACACAGCACAGTACATAACATAAAATAAATTAAAATATAGCAACACCTCAAAATAATTTGTAATTTTATTACACGCTTTTGTCATTTTTGGTGTTTTATAAATTTTTAGTTTAATATAGTTTTAGTTCAGTTTTAGTTTTTATATATTTCCACTTAGTAATTTAAGTGCTTTAACTTAAACTTATTTCAGTTAGTTGTCATGATAGCATTTTAAATGTTTAAGTTTTTCGTCTACTTTTTAGATTTAATTTCACCAATTTGTTAATTATCAATTGAAAAAATAAATAAATAGTTTGTTAAACCTGGTGTAGAGTACAACTAAATGCCATATCAATATCTTACTGTACTCCAAAATATCATGAAAAATCAGGTTTGTATGATGGCACACATCTTCATATAATCTAATAAAGCTCTTCTACTGTATCATATCATTATTAATGGAGCACGTTCGATGACTAAGCACAGTTTGGCCTGTGTAAGCAGCATATACTCTTACCACGCTTTTACATGCTTTAATACAGTGAATTACCAGAACACTTTCACTGTCCAGATGATTCAGCAGCACCTCCTAATGATCACTGGCCCAGTCGATAGTGATGCATCTTGGGTAGAATTACTCGTCATCGTCTAGTACCTCTGTGTGTACTCTTCTCTTGAGTTTAGCTTTATCAGCTCTCATTTTTGTCTGTCTCCAGCTACTGTTGAAAACTTCAACATCGTGGAAACGCTGTCCGATAACGCCATCATCATCTACCAGACTCATAAGGTGAGAAGAGAGCATGCTTTCTAAGTGAAGCACTTCTTTATAGTGATTTGATTGATTCTGACAGATCATCTTGTGTTTGCGTCCGTGTAGAGAGTGTGGCCAGCGTCCCAGAGAGACGTCTTGTACCTGTCTGCCATTCGTAAGATTATGGCCAATAACGAAAACGATCCAGACACATGGCTCGTCTGTAACTTCTCAGTCGAGCACGAAAATGCCCAGGTGAGTCTGGTCTCCATGGCAACCGCTGAGTCAATCTGTTTGTGTAGTAGCAGAAGCAGTTTAACGAGTTTGGTGCACCGTTTAATGCATTTATGGTGCATTAAACATTTTAAATTGATTCAGATTTTGTGCATCCACTTCATTTAATTCTCCATTTTATATATATACACTACCGGTCAAAAGTTTGGTATCAGAACGATTTTTTATGTTTTTTACAGGAGTCTCTTCTGCTCATCAAGGCTGCATTTATTTGATCAAAAATACAGAAAAAAACTGTAATCTTGCAAAATGTTATTACAATATAAAATAATGGTTTCTATTTTAATATACTTTAAAATCTAATGTATTTCTGTGATGTGCAGCTGTATTTTCAGCATCATTACTCCAGTCTTCAGTGTCACATGATCTTCAGAAATCAGTATAATATGCTGATTTATTATCAGTGCTGGAAACTGTTGTGCTGCTTAATATTTTTTTGGAACCTGTGATACTTTTTTTCAGGATTCTTTGATGAATAAAAAGTTTTTAAAAAAAGAGCATTTATTTAACATATAAATCTTTTCTAACAATATACACTACTGTTCAAAAGTTTGTGATCAGTACATATTTATTCTTTCTTTTTTTGAAAAGGTTTTTTAAACTTTTATTCAGCAAGGATGTGTTAAATTGTTAAGAAGTGATACCAAAGATGTATATTGTTAGAAAAGATTTATATATTTTTAAAAATGCTGTTCTTTTTAACTTTTTATTCATCTAAGAATCCTGAAAAAAAAGTATCACAGCTTCCAAAAAAATATTTGGCAGCACAACTGTTGCCAAACATTGATAATTCTAATAATAAATCAGCATATTAGAATGATTTCTTAAAGATCATGTGACACTTTATACTGCAGTAATGATGATGGAAATTCAGCTTTGCATCACAGAAATAAATTATGTTTTAAAGGATATTAAAATAAAAAACATTATTTTATATTGTAATAACATTTTGCAAGATTACTGTTTTTTTTCTGTATTTTTGATCAAATAAATGCAGCCTTGATGAGCAGAAGAGACTTCTTTAAAAAACATTACTGATCCCAAACTTTTGACCGGTAGTGTATATATATATATATATATATATTATGGAGACATTCTATGATACAGTAAGCAAGCAGGATTATTTTCTCTAGATGAAAAAATTACAAAGTTGTATTATTTTCATTTATGATGTTTAATTGTTTTTGTCCTTGTGTAGCCAAACAACAGATGCGTTCGTGCTAAAATCAACGTTGCGATGATCTGCCAGACGCTGGTCAGTCCACCTGAGGGAGACAAAGAGATCAGCAGAGACAACATCCTGTGCAAAATCACATACGTGGCCAATGGTTAGAGAAACCTCTCACCTACAATCTTCATAGAATAGCTACTAAATCACATAAGATACAAATATATTAACATTTAATATATGAATATATAAATAAGTTTGTTTGTTGTGGCTGCAGTGAATCCCGGCGGCTGGGCTCCTGCGTCTGTCCTGAGGGCCGTCGCGAAAAGAGAATATCCCAAATTCCTCAAGCGCTTCACTTCCTACGTCCAGGAGAAAACAGCGGGAAAGCCCATCCTCTTCTGAGCACCAGGTGCACCAAACTGCATCTGATGACCTTCAGAGTTTATATGACAGCAGTACTGAAAAAGATGTTAGCCAGAGTCAGACTTTTACATTTCATTAAATATCCTTATTATTTTTGGTTAGATTTTTATTTTATTTATTACATTGTTGTTGTAATGTATTTTACGATTTATGTTCTTATATATTTAATAATAATATATTATTATTATTACTGTTGTTATTGTTATGTATTTTAATAGTTATGTTATTATATATTTAATAATTTTGTGTTTTAATACTTATTATATATTTAATAATTTTATTAATATTACTATTACGGTTTTATTTATTTTTATTTTAGTATTATGTGTAGCTAATCAGCTCATGGGGAAATATGAATAATTAACCATAACTAGTTATGTTTATCGTAAGCACGGATAAAAATAGTCTATAATACAACAGATCAGATTAAATACAACACAGCAATAATATACACACTGGCCTGAAGAAAATGGGTGTTCATTCAAAGAAGGTTTTCCTATGAATTAATTAGTAGAACAGTCCATTTCTCCTGTGCATTTGTACCCCTTGTTTCTGGAGAAAGCAGAATGAGAGCCGGCTCGCATTCCACAAGGTTGTAAATGTATCGGGTTACCATGAAACCAGGGTCTTGTTCGGCGTCCTGGGGTGTTACAAAGTATTTGTGAAATCTAGCTAACAAAATATATATTGTGTGTTGGAGTGGTCCAGACGCTACATATGTATGTTTTAGTATGTTATTATCATGTTATTAAATATATAATAAAATAGTATTAAATAGTATTTTTTTACTATTTATGTATTTAATAATATATATTATTATTTGATATATAATATTATTTTTACTACTATTATTTGTATTAGGTTTTTAATTAGTTGTCATGTTTATTATTATTATTATTATTAATAATTTTGCTATATATGTGACCCTGGAGCACAAAAGCAGTCTTAAGTCACTGGGGTATATTTGTAGCCTGAAGAAAATGGGTGTTCATTCAAAGAAGGTTTTCCTATGAATTAATTAGTAGAACAGTCCATTTCTCCTGTGCATTTGTACCCCTTGTTTCTGGAGAAAGCAGAATGAGAGCCGGCTCGCATTCCACAAGGTTGTAAATGTATCGGGTTACCATGGAACCAGGGTCTTGTTCGGCGTCCTGGGGTGTTACAAAGTATTTGTGAAATCTAGCTAACAAAATATATATTGTGTGTTGGAGTGGTCCAGACGCTACATATGTATGTTTTAGTATGTTATTATCATGTTATTAAATATATAATAAAATAGTATTAAATAGTATTTTTTTACTATTTATGTATTTAATAATATATATTATTATTTGATATATAATATTATTTTTACTACTATTATTTGTATTAGGTTTTTAATTAGTTGTCATGTTTATTATTATTATTATTATTATTAATAATTTTGCTATATATGTGACCCTGCAGCACAAAAGCAGTGTTAAGTCGCTGGGGTATATTTGTAGCAATAGCCAACAATACATTGTATGTGTCAAAATTATAGATTTTTCTTTTATGCCAAAAATCATTAGGATATTAAGTAAAGATCATGTTCCATGAAGATATTTTGTAAATTTCCTACCGTAAATATATCAAAACCTATTTTTTTATTCGTAATATGCATTGCTAAGACCTTAATTTGGACAACTTTAAAGATGATTTTCTCAATATTTAGATTTTTTTGCACCCTCAGATTCCAGATTTTCAAATAGTTGTATCTCGGCCAAATATTGTGCTATCCTAACAAAGCTTTCAGATGATGTATAAATCTCAATTTCGAAAAATGTACCCTTATATAGTTTTGTGGTCCAGGGTCACATATGTTAAATACTTACTGCATTATTATCATAATTCTGAAATTCGTTTTTATTATTTATTGTTCTTGGCAGTTCCCCAGTTCTGCTGTCGGTGTGCATGAGCGCCTCTGGTTCCCGCACACTCCTCTAGCGACACCGAAGACTCATCACGTCTCTTCTCCAGACTCTTCTGAATCCCGCTGCCACAGGGAGCCCGGCGGTAGACGCTTGATGCCGTTCTGTAGCACCACACTAGCTCACACAGGCAGAGGACTAGAGATGCCCAACGTCAAAGTCTGTCCCATGTTTTCTGGCTGAGATCTACATTGATATGAATATATATGTATGTATGTATGTATGTAAGTAAGTGAGATGGGAAGTATATATGTATATATATATATATATATAACGGAGAGTTTTGAAGCTGAACACTCGAGACCGGCTCTGTTTTAGTCCTGTTATTTTCCTGTTTGAACAAACATTTCAGCTTTGCTTTCATAGTCCTCGTATAATCGCTGTTTGGGGGAAATCAAAGGCATGTTTGTGAGTGAACTCTATGAACCTGTCTTTCGTCTCGATGTTGGCCGTCTCTTTTATGAAGCGCAGCATCTGCCGCTGACGAGGAGACGCTTCATTTCTTTGGCGATTTAATTATATCCGTCTCTCAGCAGCTGATATACTGTAGCACAATTCCAGATCGATCGTAACCGGCAGAAATGTTTAATATGTCAGATGAACGTTGCGTACATATTATTTGTATATAATTTCATTATTGCTTCAGATCGTCAGTCGACGCTTTTGCCTGACTAATCCAACTCCATATGCCTTAGTGTGTGTGTGTGTGTGTGACTGAGAGGTGTGTACCGACTCAAACATTTCTAGAAAAGTGCCTCATTATTGATCTTGCCGATTGTTCAGCCCAAACTACAGCCACAAACCAACCTGGCGTCCTTTAGTGTTTATACAAAGATCATTTCACATTGATTTCTTACCTCATGTTAGAATGTGTTGTCTTCTTATTGGAGAAGCCCTGACACCAATCAAATTCTCTGTCCAATAGGGAGATGCGGTTTCAATTTGGGGCGTAGCTCATATGTAGTTGTAGATCAGGTAGAATTAGTTGCTTTTATTTATTGAGCCCGGCGGTAGACGCTTGATGCCGTTCTGTAGCACCACACTAGCTCACACAGGCAGAGGACTAGAGATGCCCAACGTCAAAGTCTGTCCCATGTTTTCTGGCTGAGATCTACATTGATATGAATATATATGTATGTATGTATGTATGTAAGTAAGTGAGATGGGAAGTATATATATATATATATATATATATATAACGGAGAGTTTTGAAGCTGAACACTCGAGACCGGCTCTGTTTTAGTCCTGTTATTTTCCTGTTTGAACAAACATTTCAGCTTTGCTTTCATAGTCCTCGTATAATCGCTGTTTGGGGGAAATCAAAGGCATGTTTGTGAGTGAACTCTATGAACCTGTCTTTCGTCTCGATGTTGGCCGTCTCTTTTATGAAGCGCAGCATCTGCCGCTGACGAGGAGACGCTTCATTTCTTTGGCGATTTAATTATATCCGTCTCTCAGCAGCTGATATACTGTAGCACAATTCCAGATCGATCGTAACCGGCAGAAATGTTTAATATGTCAGATGAACGTTGCGTACATATTATTTGTATATAATTTAATTATTGCTTCAGATCGTCAGTCGACGCTTTTGCCTGACTAATCCAACTCCATATGCCTTAGTGTGTGAGTGTGTGTGTGTGACTGAGAGGTGTGTACCGACTCAAACATTTCTAGAAAAGTGCCTCATTATTGATCTTGCCGATTGTTCAGCCCAAACTACAGCCACAAACCAACCTGGCGTCCTTTAGTGTTTATACAAAGATCATTTCACATTGATTTCTTACCTCATGTTAGAATGTGTTGTCTTCTTATTGGAGAAGCCCTGACACCAATCAAATTCTCTGTCCAATAGGGAGATGCGGTTTCAATTTGGGGCGTAGCTCATATGTAGTTGTAGATCAGGTAGAATTAGTTGCTTTTATTTATTTTTTCTTGATTTAATTTATTCTTCCAAAGTGAACATTTAAATCTCAAGCATTAGTAAACAATCTTAAAAGGCACAAACTGGTCAAATATGAAGTTCTTACTCAGTATTTTTGTATTGTTTTCCAGTAAAAATATCTACAAATTCTTAAATCAAGATACGAGTACTTGAGAAGCAAAATGACCAACTGATTTAAGCATGAATTCACTTCATTTTTATACTTTTAGCAGAAACATGTTTTCAGACATTTTACATCTACAGTAAATAAAATTACTTAAGATATTAAGTCTGAAAAAAAGGATAAAAAGTATTTTATGCTTATAATATGAAAAAAAATCTGTCAGGGTTAAAAAAAAAAAAATTCCCCTTTTAATTAAATTTTTTTTTGTTTTTGTTAAAGCCCACTAACTGATATTTTTTCTTGTTTTAAGCATAATGTCACTTAATTTTGATCTATTTTTCAGAAAAGGTTTGCCATTTTGCATCTACAGTATAAAATAAATTACTTAAGATATTAAGTCTTGTTTTCTGGGTATATATATATATATATATGTGTGTGTGTGTATATATATATATATATATAATACATCTGTCAATGGGTTAAAAAATATTTTTCTCTTTAAAATACATAAATTTTTTTTAGCCCACTGTCAAATATTATTGTTTTAATTCTAATTTAATTTTCGGAAAAAAATGTTGCATTAATTTTGCTTCTGCAGTAAATAAAATGACTTGATCAAAACTAAGTTTATGCTTAAAACAAGAAAATATATCTTTTCAGTTTTCCCTTTGAATTAATTTAATTTTTTTTTCAGACAAAAATACTGAGCAAGAAAATATTTTTTTGCAAAACAAGAGCTTTTACAGTTTTTGCTATACATTTCCATTGGCCAACTGTTCCCATGATAGACTGTTAAAGACGCTGTATGACGAGTCGAGCGGGCGCACAACACGACATCCCAGTATTTACGGTAACGTTTCCACCAGGTGAGATTTATAAAACAACGTAAACATTCCAGACCCGCCGAACCCGAATGTACGAATCCACCGGAATGAAACCATGAAGCTGAATGTGTTACTTTACCAAACGTACACCTGATTTCCCCACCGAGGTGACCGCTTGCTGATTGGAGCGGATTTCGGTGGAAACAGCCAATCAGGAGAGGCGTTCTGCTTGTGTGTGCGGCCGAGACACGCGTCTGTCTAATAGTCTAGTGTGTTATTAGTTGCATTTGCACTGAATGTAATGTCATTGGGTTCAGATGTTTCGTGTACATAATGAAGTGTCACACTAAAGGTGTCAGGATGAACATGTACTGTGAATAGAGGGCGGCACCGCGGCCCTGTGTAGAGAGGAATAAAATGATTGACATCTTTCTGCACCCCTGACTCGTGTGTCCTGCATTTCTTTGTGCAGTTAATGCATACGGTTCTATTCAGGAGTTTAAGAAAACCACAAATAATCATTTTTCACATTCAGCCTCAAGATAGATTGTTTAAAGTGTATATTTTTTATGTATAATACATTTGCTTGTTTGTAATATTTCATTTGTTGTTAAACAGTTACACAGTCTATTATTGAGTACTTTGCCAATAACCAATGAAATGCATTGTGGGCAGAGCGATGTGTATAGCCCTGCCCCATTCTGCGTGCATACTTGTATAAAACTGCAGATTTTAAAGGGGTTATGACATGAAAAATCACATTTTTCTTGATCCTTTGACATACTAAGTCGTTGTACCATTAAAACATTCTGCAAATTTCATAGCATAAAAGTCCTCCTTACTATTAAAAAGCATTTGTGTAATCGAGCTCCAAAAAACAGACCTCTATACCATTAAAGTGTCAGAATATTTCTAAACAGGTTAATGAAATCGTGTGACTTTGGCAGTGTGATAAGCGCTTCAAACCACTGGTTCCAATTCCAATACAATTTGTGAAAAACTAACTTTATACAGTAGAAGTGAACCTTGGATATGTTAAAGCAAACGTGCATTTATTCTTGGTTTTATGTCATGTTTTTACAAAGACTTAAATTATGTTTAAAACAAAAAATACTATGTATAAATAATCTTGGGCTTGATTTGCATTGTCAACTGAAAAATTAGATGCTATTTTTGCCCTTTTATTAATGTGACATGACAAAATAAGGACTACATTTAAAGAGACTACAATTTAACAGGCTGTGCATCGAGTTAAATCAAATTGAATTATGCTTGAAGGCTATTCTTGCTTAAAAATATATATTTTGCACAGAATGCAGCTAATACTCGTGTTTTACATGTTTATTTGTCCAGTTTAATGCATTTAAGAGTTCAACAAAAATACTGAATTTAAAAACGTGCTCATCTGATCAGTGGTTTAGCAGGAAGGAAGCAAGACGAAGCAAGATTAAAAGACAAAGATATGGCTTCATCAGCACTTTTGTCAGAAAGTGAAAGGATTTGCTTTTGTTGAGAAAAGCTGAAGCACTTTAGTCAAGAATTCAGACCCATTTCTTTAGGAACACACATAATACAAATAGTGCAAACATCCACATTCACACTCAGATTCATAAACTCAAATTACTATTATTAAAGTACAGGAGCACCTCGTTTATAAGGTCCGTCAGTGGACTTTGTCACAGTGATTTTGGCGTGATTAACCGAACACATGAATTAAATACATTCATTCATAACCTGAAGATCCAAACTGAAAAATCCCCCATCAAACTCTGATCTGAGATCATGATTTAATCTAGAAACTGTCCGCCAGTGTGCAAAAAAAGACGGTTTTTATGTCCCATTTTCTGGAATTTTCAGCATTTTTACCATCAAGTGATAAAAACGTTGCTGTGCTTTGACTTCAGCTTGTACCAGGTTTTGACAAATCTTTTTTGGATTTTCGTGCAAGACTAAACGGACACAGATTCAGTGAAACGCAGGAGCATCTCGCTCATTTACTCGTGCAGTCGCCTTACAAAACGTCAAGCATTAGTATTTCCCAGCAGCTTGACAGAAGAGAGCTCCTCCAGACATCTGTCACTCCTGCAGCCGTGTCTTCAGATGCCCTGAGAATAAACATGAGAACCACACAGACTCCGTTTCCCAGAGTTCTCTGTCCTTCATGACGCTTCCTTTGGCTGCAGTTCACTCTCTAGTAGATTGGCTTTTGACCTGTTAGAGAGAGTAAAAGCACTTCAGTATCTAAACCATACAATATAATTAAATATTATCATATTGTAATTTATATATATATATATATTTATATTAATACTATAAATTAAATATTTGTAATATTACTAGGCAATTTGGAAAGAAACAATGTCAAATGATGTTAGTATATATATATATTCTATAAACTGAATAATTTTTAATAAGCAATTAAGGGGAAAACAATGTTTACTATATTAGTTCAAATATTAAATATTTATATATAAAATATTTCTAATATTTGTGTTTAAACAGACTGATTGCTAATTAAAAAGAAAACACTTATGGTCATGGATGTATAGAATTAAAAAAAATCTTCAAACATCAATGTAATGTAATCAGGTTGTTATTAATAAATATATTAATACAATAAACTATAAGTATAAAGTTGAATAGCTATATATCATTTTGTATTTAAAAATAAATCTTGTTTCTGATATGAGACTTATTAATTAAAAAGATAACTTTAATGGTCACCAATATATAGTATATAAAAAAAGAAGTAAAAGAAGTTTGTGTTCATAGAAATGAAAGAATGAGAGACCTGAACAAGCTAATTAAGGCCCTCATGATAACTGGAGTTGCAGGCAAGGGATCTGGAGAGAGCTGAGAAGCGCAGTTACAGATGCAGGTGTGTGTTGTACCTGTTGTGAGTCATGTGACTCTTGACGAGGTGTCCGGCGGCGAGAGCGGCCATCAGAGAGAGCTCTCCTGCCAGCACTGTGGCACAGACGATCCGCGCCAGCGTCCGCGAGTTCTCACCGGGACACTGATCACTGGAGCCGTGAACACCCAACATCTGATCAACACAGCACAGCATTTAGCTCATCTACAGCCCTCGTGTTGTTCGAGAGTGTGTGTGTGTGTGTGTGTGTGTGTGTGTGTGTGTGTGTGTCAGGGATGGGAAGATTCCCCGATTCGCTCAGTGCATCATCAAAAAAAGTTAACGATGCAATAACTAAAATAAATAAATATGCGATAACATATTTGCATCTGTAAAAAACGATTTATTAATATATAATTACTAGTGGATGCGCTATACTTTCATTGTTTAGAAAGTGATCAATAATCTGTGACCAATATTTTATATGTAGATTGATTTCTTCTCTCTAAAATGTTTCTCAAGCGCGCTCTCTCTCAACTGGGATTAAACTGGGATTAAAGTCCAAAACCTAACAAATCAATCAGGGCTAAAGCGGTTCCATAAATAAGTTCACACAATCTCACTAATTTGTGCACGCTTGTTCTTAAGCAGCTCTTAATGTTGATCATGGATCAAATCGATCCACCATCGCAAACAGCGAATATATCTGTGCCGTTTAATGCATTTGAGACGTTGTGTTTTCCTCACTGCATAACTGACATGTCACAGGTATATTTTTTTCATCTGTAAATGTCAGAAAGTCATGCAAACATATCCATTTTGCTGTCAGGAGTGGGCGAGGCATGCGAGAGCTGCGCGCATGCACGTTAAACAGACAGAGCGCAATCGAATAGGAGCGCAATAATTCGAGTAAAATATACATTTTGCAAAAATATTTGTTGTTGGACATTAAATGTGTCTTTTGTAGAATTTTAAACCTTCATATAAGTGTATTTTTATGATAGCAGTAACTGTAAGTGGTCTAGTGTAATGGGTAAATCAAATGTAAGCTACAGTACTAATTACTAAGCTCAAATGAGTTCATGTGTGCTTCTTATAGCAGTTAAAAGTCATTTTCTTTATTATTTATTTTCATTTTTAATTCAGTGATTTTAACTTTTAGTTTAGTTATTTTAATGCTTTAAAGAGCAATTTTAGGTTGTAGTGTTCTAATGTTCTGCAAACTATAAAAGGTACAGCTGTCATAAAACCTGAGAGAAAGGCTGCAAAAACTATACAAAAAAATGGTCAAATAACAGTTTGTGAGAGAGTGGTAATATCATTGGGTTCCTATTGGTCAGTGTTAGAGGAACTCAGCTTAGCCTGACAGTTAGCCTGCTTTAGACCAGGTCAGTTTCCCAGCATGAGTTGCCACAGTGACTAGCTTGATCTAGACCTATGTTAAATTTGCTTTATGGAACCAAATAATTTGATGACGAGTCAGACTAACTGAAATAAGCCTGGCTTATTTGGTTAACTTGTTTTATGAAACAGGCCTCGAGGCATTAAAAGTGATCATATTTTCTCCATTGCATCGAATC
>NW_015506434.1:75842-87861 GCF_001515645.1 Sinocyclocheilus grahami | reverse complement strand
CTAATGTTCTGCAAACTATAAAAGGTACAGCTGTCATAAAACCTGAGAGAAAGGCTGCAAAAACTATACAAAAAAATGGTCAAATAACAGTTTGTGAGAGAGTGGTAATATCATTGGGTTCCTATTGGTCAGTGTTAGAGGAACTCAGCTTAGCCTGACAGTTAGCCTGCTTTAGACCAGGTCAGTTTCCCAGCATGAGTTGCCACAGTGACTAGCTTGATCTAGACCTATGTTAAATTTGCTTTATGGAACCAAATAATTTGATGACGAGTCAGACTAACTGAAATAAGCCTGGCTTATTTGGTTAACTTGTTTTATGAAACAGGCCTCGAGGCATTAAAAGTGATCATATTTTCTCCATTGCATCGAATCTCATTGTGTTGAATCGAATCGAAATCGGATCGCACTGCATCGTAACGGGTGAATCGTATCGTATCGCATCGGTAACTGCTTCATATCTATCTTTAATGTATCGTATCGTTGGCTATGCATCGAGATGCGTATCGTATCGGCCCGAGTCATGAGATGCACATCCCTAGTGTGTGTTTGTGTGTTTGTGTGTGTGTGTTACCTGTAAACAGGCGTGTTGTGCAGGCAGACCGGTTCCTCCTCCCACAGTTCCCAGCTCTAATGACGGCATCGTGCAGGACACGCACAGATCCTCTCCATCCGTCCCGACGCACTCCATCAGAGTAATACAGTTACTGCTGCCCACCGTCTGCGCCGGATCCTACACACAAACAGAACAAATGTAGAATAGTATTTATTATATATTTTATATAATATATAAAAATATTAATTTATGTATAAATAATATTCATATAAAATATATTTACAAATGTATATATTATAACCTGTAAAACAATACCAACTCAGAGGACGAGAATCTCATGTAATACAAAACGTAATGCAATGTCTTTTTTTTTTTTTTTGCGTTTTTGTCATTTTTATAATTTTTTTTAAAATATGTTGATATAGTTTTTTAATTTTTATTTTTAATTTATATAGCTATTGTAGTACTTCAAGGTAAACTAAATGAAAATGAAAAATGTTGCCTTGCCAACTAGCTGAAATAATTCAAATAATAAAATTATTTATTATACTTATTAATATTTATTTCAAGTAATGAAAACGTTTTTTAATGGTTTTAGTTAACTATAATAACCCTGATTTAATTACATACACATAATATATTTATAATATATATAATTATTATTAATGTATTTATTTAAAATGTTTGTGTGTGTGTGTGTGTATGTGTATGTGTACATATATATATATATGCAGTGAGTGATGAGTAATGCACAATATGATCAGTAATATGTATGTTAATAAAGCAGAGTTCAGATGTCATGTTGACGGCTGCAGGTCACACACACACACACACACACACACACACACACCTGTCCGCAGGCGATATAAATGGCCGTTACGATGTTTGCCGCATGAGCGTTGAATCCCCCGATGCTTCCGGCCATCGCTGAACCGACCAGATTCTTACTGATGTTCAGCTCCACCAGAGCCGCTGTGCTGCTCTTCAACACCTGCAAACACAATCACACAAGAGCGGTGCATTCAATCTAAATTCAGTTGGAATTCCATGCGTATTTCATGCACTGAACAGATTCAGGAGATTACACTAGAGGCACTTGACGCCCCCTAAAGGAAGAACAACTATCTTTCCTCAAGCAAACTGAGATCTTAAACCAGTCTGACCTCTTGGACGACTCGTGCCGGTATGACGGCTTCACACACGGCGGACTTTCCTCTGCCGTGGATCCAGTTGACAGCGGCGGGTTTTTTATCAGTGCAGTAGTTCCCGCTGACGGCTAGCAGACGCATGTCAGGATAACGCTCCTGAAGTCTGTCGAGAGCCTGTTCTGTTCCCTACAGACACAACCACCGTTACTCTAAACCTTCATGTCACGCATGCATCAACCATATGAAAGGACTCAAAATATTTACAGGCAAAAAATCCCATCACATTTTTGGTCGCTGTATTTTAGAGTGAAATAATCAGAGGGAAATCATGTAAGGCAGCACTCCTATTGATTAAACAATATATATATATATAATTGAACAATTATGAAATAATTATAATAATTGAAATTGAATTTAATATTTGTATTATTATTATTATCTTGTTTCAATATAATAATGGAACAATAAAATAAGCAATTGAATAATTTGTATACTTATTAGAAAAAATAATGTGTAATACTGTCAATAAAAATATATATTTTACTATAGATAATAAATATATTCATACTATAAATTGAATAATACTTATACTATGTATAAACAAACTAATAATATTTGTATTGATTATTATAATCTTGTTTTAATATGAGACTGATTGCTAAATAAAAAAAAGAAAATGTACATAAATCATATATCAGGCACTCAAACTGAAAAATTACAGTAGAATATAAAAGTTCATTTAAAGCGGTTATTCGATTGTGTTTATAGAAGTTTCATTATTATTGTGGCATGCCCACATATTGGTAAAGGTGTGTATTTGAATATAGTAATGCATTTAAAGCAGAGCAGGAACATCTACTGAGTAAAGGGTTCAGGCATGAAGGTCAGACGCTCTGTGAGCCATAAATCTGCTGTAATATGAGAGGCATTCCAGCTCTGGTTCATCACACACACCTTTGACAGCATGTTCATGCCCATGGCGTCTCCGGTCTGAGACTGGAAGCGGATGTACAGGTTCCTCCCGGCCAAACTGACCTGCAGCCGGTCCAGACGAGCAAACCTGAAACACACACACACACACACACCGTTAACCTGAGCACTGGAATCTATCCCACAGCAGTGCTATATAGGGTTTGTTCTGTCGGTGACCTTTGCCCTCTGACCTGCTGGTGTGATCGAAGGCCTGTTTGACAGCACTGAACCCCTCTGGACTCTCCAGCCAGCCCTTGACCTCGGCCGCCCGACACGCCGACGGCATCTGAACCACCGGCCCTCGAGTCATTCCATCCGCCAGAACACGACTGCTCACGCCACCCGACAACTACACTCACACACCAGAGAAACCACGAAACAGAGAGGATAAACGAGCATAAGCAAAAAAAGAATAATCAAAGACAGAGAGAAAAGAGGAAAGCCAATGAACAAATGAAAGGAAAAATACAATTAAAGAATGGAAAAACAATTTAATAAACAACAAACAAAAATAAATAATTATCAAACGAACAAATAAAATAGAAATCAGAACTAAAGAATGATTAAATCAAATGAAGGAACAAATAAACTAAATAGCAGAAATAATGAACAAAAACATTAAACAAAATGCGCAAAAGAAATAAGAGGAAAACAATGAAAGAATAAATGAACAAATGGAGGAAAAGAAACCACTGGAAGAATAAAAAAAGTAAATGATATATATCATTAAAATGAATAATGAATGATCAAATGAACAAATTAATAAACAACAGAAATAAAAACAAAGAAAAAAGAACAAAATGAATAAAACAACAAAAGAACAAGTGAGTAAATGACAGGAAAAAAACAAGATCAAAGAACAAGTGAAAGAAAGAAACATGCAAAAGAATCAACAAAAGAGAAAATACACCAAGCAACAAATGAACAAATGGATGCAAAGAAAAACAAAAGAACAAATAGAACAAATCAGAAACCACAACGAAGAATGAATGATCAAATGAACAAACTAATAAACAAAAGAAAACAATGACTGAATGAACAAAAGAATAAATCAAAAGCAACAATCTAGTGAAGCAATGACAGCAAATGAAGCAGAAAGAATGATATAGGTCTTTCATTTATTATTATTCTTTCTTTCGCTGCTGTATTTATACAATGACAGCCACATGACTCACTGTGACGGCTCGGCATCCTCGGTTAGTGCTGGCCACTAAACAGCCTTCGGTCGTCGCCATGGGGACGTGGAACTCTTTCCCGTCCAATAGGAGCGGCCCGGCCACGCCCACTGGCACAGGTACATAGCCAATCACATTCTCACAGTTGGTGCCAATCACCTGAGAACAACGAAAAGACATTTAAACACCCATCACACACATGCCCCTGGATCTCCAGCGCAGCCGATCGCGAGCAGCACCTGAGAGTAGTCGTAGTGTCTGTAGGGCAGGTTCTCCAGCGCAGACGCCGCCGGCAGTTTGCTGGACAGTATTTCTCTGCGTATAGCCACTCCTCTCTCAGGACTCTCCATCACTGCTTCCAAACGGTATCCCAGAATGCCCCTGCACTCCACCAGTGCCATCACCTCCACGTTAGTCAGGCAACGAGCTCCTCTCTGAAAGAAGAGAAAGAGATCATGTAAATCACATGACGTTTGGTTAATTACTGATATAGTAAAGTTAGGGTCTTTAAGAATCACAAGACATTCGTCAAAGTGAAAGAAAGAAAAAAATGTGCAAATGAAAATACAAAAAATGAATAAATCATTAAAAGGAGAAAAGATGAAAAACAATAAATGAACAAATGGAAGGAAATAAACAACTAAAAAAAGAACAAATTGAAGAACAGCTGACAAATAAAAAAAAAAACAGCAGAACCCAAAACAACTGATCAAACCAACAAAATGATAAACAACAGAAATCAAAAAGAATGAACGAACAAAAGAAGTAAATAGGTGAAAAAATAAATAAAACAGAAAGAGTTAACAAAAGACTTAAAAAAAACAAGAAAAAAGAAAGTTAAAGAATGAATGTGCAAAACAAAATGATTAACAAATCAATAAAAGAGAGAAAAGATGAAAAACAATAAACAAATGGAATGAAAGAAACAAGCGACAAAAGAAAAAAATAAATGGAAGAACAAACATGAGAAACCAAAACAATTAATAAATGATCAAATGAACAGAAATCAAAACAAAATATGGAGGAAAAAAAACAGGTGAACAAATTACAGAAAAAAAGGTAGAAATAATGAACAAAGGTTTAAAAGCTAAACAGAGAGAAGAGAGAGTCGACAAAGCAGATGAAGAGTAAGGATCAGTCAGCATGCGCGTGACAGTGACTGATGAATTACTCGGGGGTCTTTAAGAATCATCAGACATTCGTCCACAGGGCGGCGCTGGTGAGACTGGAGCTCATCCGTTTGGTGTCCATGTGACGGATCAGGCAGCTCTCCTTCACTTTTATTCATAGGGACCACCATCAGAGCTTTGGGTGGGGCCGACTCCCTCTGACAGCGCTCATCTCCTCTCCTATTGGTCAGGGAGCAGCTGGGCGTGGCCACAGGAGATTTGATTGACAGGGAGGATTCCGTTTCGGCCTGTTCGAAAAACACGTACTTGGCCGCCAGTAACAGAGCGAGAGAGAGTGTGATGACCTGCTCCAGATCAACACTGAGAGAAAGAAGAGATTATTACAATAATGTGTGAATGAATGAGAAATCACCTGTGTGTTTCTCAGCTCGTACCTGGACATGTTTCTGTCGGACTCCATGTTTGGTGCGGGCAGAACCACGTCTGAACCGCTCATGTTGTGCGTCTGAGATTCGGTCACGAGTCGACTGTGAGCATGAACCAGCGCCAGACCCAAAGACTGAAGCAAACGCAAACCAGAACAGTTAAAAAGACATCAGTAAGCCTACATGTATTTGATTTAAAATATAGTAAAACTGTCATATTGAGAAATATTTTTTACATTTAAAATAACAGTTTTCTATGTGAATATCTGTTAAAATATAATTTATTCCTATGATGCAAAGCTGTATTTTCAGCATCATTCCTCCAGTCTTAAGTGTCACATGATCTTCAGAAATCAGTATAATATGCTGATTTGCTGCTCCAGAAACATTTCTGATTATTATCAATGTTGAAAACAGTTGTGCGTCACAATATTTTTGTGGAAACGGTGATACATTTTATTTCTCAGGATTCACAGATGAACAGAAAGTTCAAAAGAACAGAATTTATTTGAAACATTAATGTCTTTACTGTCACTTTTGATTAATATAATGCATCCTTGATTAATAAAAGCATTCATTACAAAAACATACGGTTTAAACAGTAATGTGTGACATTATTGTAAACGGATGTTTCCTTAACTCACCATGATCATTTTGACTTTCTGAGTGACGGGGTTTGGTTTGTTTCCCTCCTCTTCCTCCAGAACACGAGCGAAATGGCTGAGCTGCCAGATGGGCCGACCCTCACGACTCTCACGGGACAGCTGGACGAGTGACTGGGGTCAGTGTTCATTCACATCTGGGTTTATGTTATACAGAACATCTTACAAACCAACACACTGACCTCTAACACCAGCGACACACAGGCTGGGAAGAAGGTCATGAACGCAAAGTAATTGGCCAGAACCGACATGCAGCCGAAACTGCACATGATCTCCAGCTGACGCACACCTGCAATAATAACAGCAAGTTATTATGATGAGAGCTGGATAAATTGGATGTTTATAGTTAGATTTGGATCATACTTCTCCATACCCAGAAATCACTATTTGGCATTGCTGGGCGGTATACCGGTTCATACTGAATACCGGTGTTTATTTTTGTTATGATATGAATTTTTAAAATACCGCTTAAACAACGTTCGGAACGCGACACCGTTTGAAAGGGGTCCCTCTTCACTGTTGCTCTGTGGTGAGGGAACAGCTGTATGTGTTACTAAGCGTGAAAGTTCAGAAACTGAAGCTGTAGAACTAATAGAACATGATGACACAGAAGAACTCATCCACAATATCCACACTGACCTCCACAAATATCCACCGCCCCCCTGCCATCAGCTCCCGCGTCTCACACACACGAGCGCGACTTTAGCACTAGATTTAGCAACTTTCAGACCCTTTTAGCTGCTTTTTTCCAGAGAATATTCATACTGACAAACCTAGCAACTTTTTGGGATAAACCTTAGCTATGGTTCAGTTGGAAGATTTCTCCAGTGCTGTCCCGCGAACGCGAGGTCTGACTTTCGTCATGTACTGTGAAACCGGTATATTTTTGAAAAATACCGTGATATACATTTTTGATCATACCGCCCAGCACTAAGTTTTTGTTAATTTTTTTTAAAATTGTAATAGCATTTCACAGTATTACTGTTTTATGTAAATAAATGCACATGAATTTCCTTTCAAAAACATAAAAAAATATATGGGGAAATTAATTTGGCCTGAATCATATTATTTCCTGTTTAAATATTCTTCTTTTCACATGATTTTGTTTTTAAAGAGCAGGGCATATGGTATTTTAAAGTGTACTAATATTGTGTTGGAGTCCTCTATAACAGGTTTAAATGCAACTAAGGTCAGAAAACATTGTAATTGTCTCAGAATATACATTTAATACTAGAGTCATTTGCCAATGATTTCGAAACGATTCGTTCCAAGCAAGTTCGGCGCAAACCCCTCCCTTCCATAAGCCTACTCTGCTCTGATTGGTCAACTAGCCAAGCCTGTTGTGATTGGCACAGAGAGGAGTCCTTGAGCAATTAGCGAGCGCTATGATTGACAAAGCACCTTTACATAAAACAACAATATAGAATCCGTTCTTAAAATAATGACATAAAATACAAAAACACTTATGCAAGCAAATCGTGCCCACAGCTAAAGTTTAGTTGCTAAACTGTAAACACTTAAAACAATAATGGTGGATATGTTAGCCGAGTGCTAACGTGACTAACTGATGAAACAATACAGTTTGTAAACCAAAATATGTCTGCTGTAATGTGTGAAGAACGACAGACAAAAGACGCTCTGTCTTAACTTTTAATCAGAACGCAGATTAGCTGTATCACAGGCGCAGCAGCCTAACTAACTTGCTCGTCTCTCCCGCATTAACCCTACAACGGCCAGTGCAGCAAAATAAATGGCAATTTCACAATGATTATAAAGTGAAAATGAAATGTAAATTCATTAATTAATCGTCCTCATGTCGTTCCAAACCCAGAAGACCTTTGTTCATCTTAAGAACACAAATTAAGATTTTTTTTTTTTGATGAAATAACATTGAGCAATGTAACCTGCGCCGTGGTACTGTCACGAACGTGCGTTGAAGACTGACACAGAAGAGAAGAAATTGTTGAATGAAGTTGTTATTTTTGTTTTCTTTGTGCACAAAAAGTATTCTCATAGCTTCATAATATTACAGTTGAACCACTGATGTCACATGGACTATTTTAACGATATTAGGGATGCACCGATATGAAAATTTTGGCCGATACCGATAACCGATTATTCTTTATTTTTGAAAGCCGATAACCGATATGTTGGCCGATAAATCTATATCCAAATTGTTATATACTTTTTGAGAGCCTGATTACAAAAAAGGTCTCATCATTAAAAGCCACATCCCAAACACTTCAACATAAGCAGCCTAGTTTGAACGGTGTACATTTTAAAAATATTTTTACTCTCCCATTACCAAATTTAGTCATAAAAAAGCCTTACAAATAAATAAAATTATGCATAAATAATGCAAACAAGTCACTGGACATCATTACACGTGTAAAGAATCAAAATGAATGCGCCATAGATCAATAAAACGGAATAGCCTCTGCACGGACAATAATTAAATGATTTTAATTACTAAACCATATTGTTGATGAAAATAATAAGAGAAAAATACAAGTGGTTGTTGTTATTAATAATATATCAATGATTTTGAAAAAGTAACAAATTAATACCACTGTTTTAAATAGCAGCCATTGAGCTGCAGCTCAAGCTGAAGCTGAAGAGCTGAATGAACACGGTAAACTGAAGCGTTTTGCTGGCAGCTTATTTAACTCAAGGAAATGCATCCTGAGATTAATATTAATACAACATAAACATAATATTACAACTTATATATGAAATGACAAATGACGCAGTTATTGCATGCTATAGTCAGAATGTGTGATCCTGTTGTGGATGCGCTCTTCCCATAACAACGCGCTGAAACACAGCAACTAAACCCAAAGAATTCACAACGTTTTATTATAATAATGTTCTCATTAGAATGTTATATACACGACATTCCCAATCATAGTTATTAATGTTGTGCACTGCTGTTTGAGCTGCGTGCGCTGAGCTAAAGACGATCACCGGTAAACTGAAGCGCTCTTTTAACTTAACCAAACGCATTCTATATGAGATAAATCAGATATACATCAAATAAACACAATATTACAACGTACAATTGCACAAAAGGCTGCAAACGAACAGCGCGCATCTGAAGTGTCTCTGAAGGAAATAATGCATTATTTATCGGCTTTAAGATATCGGCCAAATTTTCTTATCAGGCCGATACCGATAACAGAAAAAATGAGCAGATATGGGCCGATACCGATCTGGTGGCCGATATATCGTGCATCCCTAAAAAAGAGAAAGTCATACAGGTTTGAAACGACATGATTTGAGTCAGTACATTTTGCCAGAAATTTTATTTCTGGGTGAGCTGTCCCTTTAAGTTCGGCATGATTTGAGAGCTGTAATGTGGAGCCAGCTGGTAACTGTCAGCTTCCCGCTGAGCCTCTCACCTTGAAGCTGACGTACTGTAAATGATTGGAGTGCCTCTTGATGATTTGCTTTATTAGGTCAGGATGAGTGGCCTTCAGGTAAGAGCTGGCAGGCTGGTTGAGCTCAAACTCAAAGCACCTCCACAGCTCGGGCATGTGGAAGGCCTGATTCCAGCCGCGGCAGACCAGCGAGGCGAAGGCGCGATCGAGGAGAGGCAGGTACTGGAAGATGTGAAGCAGGATCTCCTGTGGCAGTCGAGCCCAGTTGGACAGCAGATCTCCAGGGTCCTCGGCGGGCTGTCTGGCCCTCTTGCAGGAGTCCGCCGGCCCCTCGCACTCTCTGCTCAACCTTTTCATTCTTGGGGGCCTGAGAGAGCTGTGAAGTATTAGAGGTATACACAGTGGCAGATGCAAACATGCATCCTAAAACAAGTTTATTTTACAGGGTTTGCTACGTTTATCACGTTTAAATGGCTTTTGAACTTTCCTGAAAACGAGTTAAAACTGCTTTAATGCAATTATAAACAAATTCCATGTACGTTATACTCGAGACTAACCAGCAACCAATGCTTTCAATTAATATAAGCAACTGAAGTGCCATGCATGAGATATCACGCATGAACAAACACTTCATTAACCCAATAAACACACTGCACTCATGCATTTAGTCACAGAGAGTGATCTAGTTAGATCAAACCAACAACAGCCTTGCTGCGCTGCTCCAAATAAACGTTAACAATTACCTGTTTTGCGTGTTACTCATGTAAAGTAGCAAATGCAAACAGTGGAAAAATAGGCAAAATCCTGACTCGTCTGAATGTCAGCCCGGACCGGGACCGGAACACATGAGAGCGGCGCAGGGGACACGCATTGGACACGAATGGGTTGAATTTATGTCGTTTTACGTTGTTGGAGTCTGAGTGCGTGCGTCTCGGCGATGTTGCAGGTTGCCCTACTTCTCGCTGAGCTCTATACCGCGGGAGACTTCAGCGTCCCCGCCGCCGGACATGGCGGTGCTGTTGTCGAGCGTGAGCGGCTGCCTGCTGTGTATGACCGGCCTCTTCCTCCAGGGGGCGCACACACAGCGGCTCAGAAAGCCGAACCCTTCATACAACAGCTCACCACAGAAACTGTGTTTGCACGCAGAGAGAGGTAGCACGCACCACGTGACAAATGTTATTATTATTGTGCTTTCAAACAGTGTTGCCAATTAATTTTCAGGGGAAGTTGCTAAGGGAAGGTCAATTTGTTGCTAAAAATTGCATAGAATATTAAGAAAATATTTTGTGTGTGTTCATTTAGACGTGTTTGTAAAATATAACATAACACCATATAATATTAACTGTATTTTTTAAATACAACATTGAATTATTGAACACTTACACATTTTTGAACAATTAGGGCCTACAATTAAAGTTGTTGTTTTTTTGTAGCTAGTAAACTACACATTCTGAACCATTATAGTTTTAAGCAGTGTATTAGCAGTTAGTTATTATGCTGCATTCTAAGAAAATATCTGTAAAAATAGGGCACAGTCTATTTATTAATATGAAGGAATTTTCCGTATTTATTTTTCAGTTTTTTTACCTGCATTTTAAATTATGCATTGTATGGATAATGTCCTGGAAAATGACTAGTAAATGTTCTAGACATTTTTCTTGCAGTGTACTAACTGATCAACAATCGCAGGCACAAGCTACTAATAAGGTGGATCACAAATGAACAATTGAAGAGTTCAGATGAAAAAAGCCTCTAAGTGCCGTCTGAAATTTTTTCTTCTGAAATTATCATTTTTATCAGGCTCCTATATTTAGGTTCAGTCATTTTAATTTAATGGCAATGTATAGGTACTTTTCTATGCTATTAAAGTGAAAGAACTGAACATAAATATATGAAGTATATTTATATTTATATTATATGAAGAAGAAAAAAAATAGAAAATCACCTTACATCACGTCTATTCAAAGTACCGGAGTATATTTACATATAAATTCCAATTGGCTGGCTTTCTCACATCTGTTTTGGATTCTGGATTGTGATTGGCTGTTTGTTAGTGTGTGAGCGAAAAGACCAGTGTTGCCAAGTCCGCAGTATTCCCACGGAGCTGTCTGGGCTACTTTAACACTGTTGCTGCAGGTTGTTTATCATGTCCGACCCCAATAACGCGATATTTAGCCCCTAGAGTGCTAATTTTACCAGGGGAACCCTACCAAAAATTTGTATTTAGCCCCCCGGAATGCGTTTGGGCGGGCTTTGTTGTGAAAACCTGGCAACCCTGCACACAGCAGAAAGAAAACTGATGTGCCAACTACAGGTGCATCTCAATAAATTAGAATGTTGTGGAAAAGTTCATTTATTTCAGTAATTCAACTCAAATTGTGAAACTCGTGTATTAAATAAATTCAATACACACAGACTGAAGTAGTTTAAGTCTTTGGTTCTTGTAATTGTGATGATTTTGGCTCACATTTAACAAAAACCCACCAATTCACTATCTCAACTAATTAGAATATGGTGACATGCCAATCAGCTAATCAACTCAAAACACCTGCAAAGGTTTCCTGAGCCTTCAAAATG
>NW_015506434.1:49124-74913 GCF_001515645.1 Sinocyclocheilus grahami | reverse complement strand
GCTGCATGAGACAAAAAAGTAATCTAGCCAAAACAACCGCATAGCCGCTCTTAAGTGTAGATGCATGTTGATTTTATCTGACGATGCCGTGATTATAAATGAGAGTGACTCCTGGTTAACATGTATTAAAAGGGGTCGTGTTTAGTCACTATTTAGTGTGGTATTTTTTGACATTATTCACTCATCATGACAGTAAAATAGGGCATTCTAAGTCAATATACTGCAGTATTTCCTCTCAATCAGTAGAAGATATGGTTAACACCCGCTCATGCATGAAAAAAAAAATACACTGTGAAACCGGTATAAATTTGAAAAATACCGTGACATACATTTTTGGTCATACCGCCCAGCACTACTATTTGGTCACAAAAATCCCCCTTTTATGCAGACTATGGTAACCCTCCTTATATTTGTCAAGGAAATAAATAAAGAGAGAAAGCAAGAGAGAATGAGAGACACTTCTGTAGCTTACCAGACACGGTGCCCACACCGATGACCAGACACTCCACCACTGCGTCCAGAGTGAACGTGGGCCCCAGGATGGCCATGCCTTGAGCGATATTCTCTCTGACCTCCTCCTGTGGGTCACATGACCCGTCATTATTTGCATTTATTTTACAACCAGTGTTATTTTAGTATCAGGAAACTGTTATTTTGAATTCCTTTTTATTTGTACATTCCCATTTTAAAATAATTTTTTGTTTTTGTCATTTTTATTTTAAATATGTCCATAAATAAAAAAATAACTATTTGAGTTGCAGTTATTTGAGTACATCAAGTTAAACTAAAGTTAAGATTTTTTATATATATATATATATATATATTTGATTTCATGCAATAAAAGTTTTAGTTTTAGAAAACAACACTGATAACAAGACAGTAACAAAGAGCAATATCGACTTGGATACTTTTAATTACTTTTTTTAAAATGTATTTTTTGTTCATTTTGTATAATGTTCACTTCAGTCATGATGCAAACAAACCAATGATTTGCATGATAAATATTAAAACTATTTATTTAAATGGACCACTTTTCATTTAAGTAATCACTAATTCATAGAAATAATTTAAATTGACCATTTTTTATTAAAAAATAAATACATTTTAAACTGTAAACACTCAGCAAGGATTGTGGGACTCGTCTACATGCTCAAATAAAAGTACATGAAAAACAAAATGCAACATTTATGATTCCGTTTAATTTTATATAACCAGCAAAATCATATTTTTGTACCTGTGAGTTTGAGCTGAGAGCGAACTTGGCCAGTGTGCAGGCTTTAGACAGATCGATCAGCAACAGGAAGAACGGCAGCGCCTCACTGCAGGAACACGAGGAGACAGTTCAGAGACAAACTCAAGACACAGAGGACATGCTGAATATGAGATTCATACTTCAGTCCTGTGAGCTCTTTGCCCAGAAAGTGAACGACCACAGAGCTGAACACAAAGCTGGAGAAGATGGTGAACAGACCAGCGATACCTGGACACAAAACACACGCAAAACACAATAAATACTTTTTATAATATGAACGGTTAAGATGAGAGGCTAAACTGTACATTTAAATTTAACAAGACATCAAAATTCATTTTCCTTATCCTTAACTGTGAACAATTCATCAATGCATTTTTTATTCTAAAGAAAAATATGTTGCTCTTCATAATATTTCATGAAGTCGTATATTTTTCAACCATTTGTCGTATAAAAACACATTTCACCTTTTAATCAAGTTCTCAAATTTCAATCGTCTTAAAACTTCACTTTGTCCGTTTCACTCAGAAATGCCACATTACAAAAGTAAATACGTTTCAGAGAAAGACACTCACCCAGTATGTATTTGGAGCCGAGCCGACGGAGGTTTTTGAACTGGATGTAGATGTAAACGATGGCGACGCATCTCGTAACGGTTAAAATGATCACGTCGCCGCTTAGAATTTTCTAAAAATGTGCAACACAAATATTTGCATGTTAAAATCCGTTCTCACGTAACATAACTTGTATGTTATGCTTCTGTAAAGATCATAATTCACAACCGTACAGTTTACAGCAAACATTGCAACCCATACCCTGAGCTACACCTCGGTAGGTCATAAAACAATTAAAACGGGAACCAAGCCATAAACCTTGTGTGTAAAGCAAAGAGGAACAAATAGAGATCTACAAGAGCAATTTCTGAATGGAGAGTGGAAAGGATCTATACAATATGACCAATATGGCTGAACTTGACCCCCGTACCTCCTGCGCTTTGGGACACTGACGGTTCCAGGCGCAGATCTGGTCATTGGTAGCGAAAGCGTTCATGGACATCAGACACATCGTCACGGCAACCGTTCCCACGATCACCTCCCACGGATGAGAGGCGACCAACAGGCCGTGGAGCCGGAAGAGACGGGACAGCATCATCAGGGCTTCAGCAGGACACCTGATAACAGAACACAAACTTATTAAAATTGTACAAAGTGTAGCAATTTTACTCTTTTTCTCCCAACATGTGGAAACCAATAAAATCCTCAAAATTGTGACAATTTTAATAAAAAAAGTGATAAACACTTTATAATATTATTAAAACAACTCATATTATTCTGTAATAATATGATATACGATAAACTATTTTTTTTGTAAAAAAAAATTCTCATACTTATTTCAGTCAGTAATTATTTTGCACTCTTTACCAACTTTTTCATGAGTTAATTTTTAATGGATTTAAACAGTTAGTCATCTCTTGAGAAGATCTTACTGATTACTGATCAAAACCATTCATAAATCACACCCATCAGCTAAGTAATGAAAGCTGTCATTAATATATATATATAATAATTATTTTTTTTTAACAAGAGTTGATAAACTGAGTCTGGTTAGCAGGACACCTGATAACAGAACACAAACTTATTAAAATTGTACAAAGTGTAGCAATTTTACTCTTTTTCTCCCAACATGTGGAAACCAATAAAATCCTCAAAATTGTGACAATTTTAATAAAAAAAGTGATAAACACTTTATAATATTATTAAAACAACTCATATTATTCTGTAATAATATGATATACGATAAACTATTTTTTTTGTAAAAAAAAATTCTCATACTTATTTCAGTCAGTAATTATTTTGCACTCTTTACCAACTTTTTCATGAGTTAATTTTTAATGGATTTAAACAGTTAGTCATCTCTTGAGAAGATCTTACTGATTACTGATCAAAACCATTCATAAATCACACCCATCAGCTAAGTAATGAAAGCTGTCATTAATATATATATATATAATAATTATTTTTTAACAAGAGAGTTGATAAACTGAGTCTGGTTCACTAGCATTAGCATGATCACATTTTAATAATTTGAGCAATAACAGTCACCATCAACATATCAGCATTATCATATTGCCTTTGTAACACATTAAAGAAAACGCAAAGCTATTAATATCGTCTCAAAGTAAGTCAGTCAATAAAGCTGAGCTGACAGCATGCTAAGCTAATTAGCATAGGCTACAGGAGTCACAGCTGTCACTGAGCCTCATATTTAACAGTAACACCAACAAATACCAGTATAATTCATTATATCGCCTGGAGTAAGAGATTTAAGATTGACTTTAAATATATAGCTCTTAATTTTGGTAATATTCTAACTTACCCTCATCTTTTCCCCTCTGATCGGTGTCCGTGACTGTAACTGACGTAATCCGCCCTTCTTCTTCTTCTTCTTCTTCTTCTTCTTCTTCTTCTTCGTCGAGGTGTTACGGCAGCTGGCATCCAAATTGGTGCATTACTGCCACCTAAATTCCCTTCACACTATATTCTCTTGTCCAGTCCAGTTTCTTTTTACAAAAACTAATAAATATGTCCTGCCTTTTTGTTTCTCTGCACATTCTAAAATACTTTTAACATTTCCATTTCCCTCTACTCATCCTTAATTCTGTAACTGGGTCATCATTTCTTGTCTTTCTTGAGTAAACTTCCTACAAGATATTAGAACATGCTCAACCGTCTCATACTCCTGACACTGGGCGCACATTCCTGTTGGGTGCTTTCCCATGATATGAAGAGTGCCATTAAGGTTGCTATGCTCCATTCTTATTCTGCTTAAAATGACTTGTTCTTTCCTACACTCTATAAAATGCTGGGTTGTTTCAACCCAATGTTGGGTCAAATATGGATTAACCCAACCGTTGGGTTAAATTTTGGTTACATTTTTAAATTAACTTTTTAACCCAACGATTGGGTTTGTTCTGGAACAGTGTTGTAAATACAACTTAACCACTGATTTCTAGTTGTGTCTTTCCAAAAGAGCCGACGGCTTGAGTGAGCGGAGGCTCGTGGCAACCACATGTGACAACCCTGGGCTGGACTCCGCTTCGTCCACGGTGAAATCCGATCCGGCGATCCACAGCGAAGTTGATGTATTTCCTCAGCGACCAGCACGGATCAGCTCCAGGCATGACGAAGCAGATATTGTCCTCTTTTGGAAGACCAAACAAAGTAGTTTTGCTTTCACAACGAAACACACAGTGTCTTCAGGACATGGCGGCGGCAACAATACTACAGCGAGAATAAAAGTTACCTTCTTTCTTTGCGTGAACATTTGGGCGGCATTATGCAAATCTTCCCACATAGTGATGTAGATATGTGGGGGCGTGTTAGAACGAGGCGTTTTAGGCAGGCGTGGCTGACTCTTAACTTTTATAAAAAATATCTCTTTGGATTTGAGACTTTAGTCTTTGCAACTTTACAGATCTTCTTTATGCACCAAGAGCTTGTAACACTCCAAAGAGAAAGGAAAACTTGAAATCGCATCATATGACCCCTTTAACGTGTACACCTACCCCAACCCTAAACCTACCCTTACAGTAATGAAAATACAGTTATTATGCGGTTTTCAGTGTTAGAAAAATTGACGCAATATTGATGTGCACATGCGCAGTAAGACCTGGTAGGACAATCTGACGGGTAGCATGAAATAAATGTCAGGGCACCGGAATCGTAATCCGCCCTCAACGGGCTCGCACACGACACGCCCGGAGCAAGCAAGCCAATAATCGAGCAAGCACCGCCCACTACAGTTACATCATCTTAGGTCAACGGGGTCAAGTGTGTGTAATTATTATTTAGTATTAATAATAGTAATTACTGATTTTAATTTATTTAATCGAGTTTGACATGGAGCAATGAAAAGAAACATTATAAAGTTTCAAGTTTAATTTACTTATATAGCACCATTAAAACAGCGGCAGCTGACCAATGTGCTTTAGAGCATCAGATAAAACAAAAACAAGCAAAACAATTTAAAAAATATCACAGATGAAATCAGACACAAATTATCAACAGGATATCAAAAGAAAAACAGAACAACAACAGAAGTCGAATTTAAAAATTAATCATCAAGGGACATTAAAAATATAATGGAAAATGGAAAAATGGAAAAATAATGAGTTTTAAGCAAAGGTCTGAAAATCTGTATTGTAGGAGCAGATCTAATATGAACTGGTAACCTGTTCCAGAGTTTAGGACCCGCGACAGCAAAGGCACCTTCACCTCTTTGTTTAAGTCTGGCTCTGGGATCATTGAGCAATCTATGACTACCAGATCAAAGAGCTTGAGGGTTATGTGGAGATAGAAGATCAGATAGATATGAGGGGGCTAAGTTGTTTAGGGACTTAAAAACTAAAACTAGGGGTTTGAACTCCACTCTAAACCGGACAGGCATCCAATGTAATGATGCTAACACAGGTGTAATGTGAGTGGATTTACGGAGGCCCAATAAAAGTCTTGCTGACGCATTTTGGACCAACTGGAGATGGGCCAGGGAAGTAGTGTTTATTCCACAATAAAGTGAGTTACAGTGGTCTAACCGTGATGACTGCAGCACCAGATGGGACTTTAGTCTGAGGGCTATTCCTCCATGCTTTCCGCATCTTCTGCGATTTCTGCGTTTCCTCTGGGTTACAGCGCAGGTGGGGCGGCGGAGAAAGGCAGGTATGTCCTCCAAGCAGGGAGGAACACGACAACATGGTCCTTTCAGATCGCAATGTAGATGTTCAATAAAACCTTGAATATCCAAAAGTTGTGCATGTTGGTTGATAGACCCGTTGGGTGGAACAATGATTAATTAAAAGCAACGCAATATAAATAAAAACAAACAAAGTACCAGAGAGACGGCATGACAACAACAACGGCGCCATCTTAAATCCAAAATTCATAAATAATTATGAACAGAAGATCATAAATTAGTTTTCTTCATGTAGCCAGTGGTGTTAATAATGGACAAGGGAAAACACTGGGGATTTTAGCTAAATTCTAAAATAAATATTAAACGATAAATGACAAATAGCCTACATATAATTCATAAATAAAAAATAAACTGCAGTTAGGCGCAACATTCTGAGCAAATCAATAGTAACCTAAGAAATGTATTAAGTATAAGTAAAAACAAAAGCTTAAGACACCTTTAATATGTAGGGGGCAGACAGGTGTGACAGAACAGGTAAGAACAGGCTTTTGCTTCTTTCACTTTCGATACAGGCTTTTTTTGCGGAAGATCCTCTCAGACCCAAAATGTTTTTATTTTGAGATTTTCTAAAAGTTGATATTTTATTGCTTCATTTCATGTTTTGTTCATTCTTTGCAGTATGGCGAGGAGACCAGCAGGTCAGTAAATTCAACTTTCTACATTATTTACTCTGATTTTTGATCTTGCTTTGAGGAAGTAAATGTGTCCTGCAGTGAATTCTACTAATGAATTCACTTCTGTCACGCATAATAATCTGGTGATTATGGCCTATATAACGACAAATGCCAGTGTGATATTAAATAACAAAATTGCACTTTCGTATTTGACAGGTCGCAGAGACGAGACTGAAATGAGTAAGTTCTCCTTCAAAAATTTTTGCATTAATAAGTAACATTAATAACGTTACTTAACTATAAATTATGTATATATGCATGTACAGTATATAATGTATTTATTTATAGAACCTTTTAGTGTTTACAAAGGGATGCAAGAAAGACACAAATAAGAAATATTTGTAAGAACAATATATAATATAAATCATATAACTATATAATGACTGAAATAAATGAACTTTTCCACGACATTCTAATTTATTGAGATGCACCTGTATATATGTATGTTAAATGACACTTAATTTGAAACATTAAGGAGATAAATCAGTGTATGAATTTTAGGGTTAAACGTAGAAATCCGGCTGTTTTCACACTGTTTTATTTTCTCATTACAGGTCTTCTCTTGAATAATGATGGTAAGTTGCCTAATTTGGAGGTATATTTTGATAGTTGGTTTAAGAACTTAATTTGTTTTCAAGTAGGATTTTACAGTAGCATTGATGCATTCCAAAATATTTGTTTGTGCACTGATCTGACAAAATAACAAAAGCGAAGTTAGTGAAGAGAAAAGATCCTGCAGGCCACTTTACATAAAACACACACAATAGTGGACAAAGGAATTCCATTCCACCAAATGAAGTGTTATGTTACTATATATAATAAAATTCAGTATAATTCATACATAATTCAAAGTATAAATGTAATTCAAATGCTGTGCAGACAAGACTCTTGTCTACATCAAAAGCTGCAGTGTAAAAACCAAATACACCTCAAATAAAAGCATAGATTTCTATTTTTCATGCAGATTTTTTTTTTTTTACTCTTTTTAACAAATGAAATATTGACAGATGAAGCTGGCTACTCTAGAGGATCCAATGAACAGCTGAGGTTTATGGTGCTTGGAGGTGATGATGCTCTTATGGATAAAGCATGTGGCACAATCCTGGGAGAAAGAGAGAACAGTGATGCATTTACATTTGGAATATTGAAGCCTAAAACAGCTCACGTTTGTGGACGAGAGGTTTCTGTATTAAAAACTCCATCATACTGGCTGGAACACTTGAAATCATACTACATTCTCAGCAATGGAGTCAAATCTCTGAAAAATGACCTGCAGTACTTTGAATTGCTGTTGTTTCCGGGAACTAATGCTTTTCTGTTAGTAAACGGAGATGTGAAAAACTCTGGTAGTGAGTATTATCTTTTAAAAGCTCTCAGTGGTGTGTTCGGGAAGGAGGTCTTGGACTACTGTGTGGTATTATTTATAGATGAGACTAGGCATGATGATCCAAGAAAGAACACCTGTTTGAAGATGTGTGGAGGCAGATACTACATTTTACAGAACACTGACGAAAGTCTTGATCTGTTATTTAAAAAAACAGGGGCAATGACACAGTGGAAAAGCAGCAATTTTTTCACAAATAATTGGGAATTTTTCAGAAAAGCTGAAAATTATTTTGAAACTGAGTATAAGAAAAAGGAGAATACACTAAGGATAGAATTGGCAGAAAATAAAGAAAGTGTTGAAAATCTAAAGAAGGAAATTAAAGATATGAAAGAACTAGATGCAAAGAAAGATACAGAATTCAATGAGAGAATCAAAGATGAGCTAAATAAACTGGCTGAGTCAAAAGACAGAGAAACAAAGCTACGCAGTGAGTTGGCTGCTCTCAAAAGCAGTGAAAACCAGATGAAGGAGAAGCTAAAACAAGAGATGATCATTCATGAAGACAGAGAAAAACAGCTACGCACTGAGTTGGCTGCTCTCAAAAGCAATGAAAACCAGAAGGAGGAGAACTTCCAGAAGCTAAAAGAAGAGATGATCATTCACGAAGACAGAGAAACAAAGCTACGCAGTGAGTTGGCTGCTCTCAAAAGCAGTGAAAACCAGACAAAGGAGAAGCTAAAGCAAGAGATGATCATTCACAAAGACAGAGAAAAACAGCTATGCACTGAGTTGGATGCTCTCAAAAGCAGTGAAAACCAGTCAAAGGAGAAGCTAAAACAAGAGATGATCATTTACAAAGACAGAGAGAGACACTTAAAAGATGATAAAATTAAACTTCAGAGAGACAAAGAGAAACTTCAGAGAGAAGTGGAACAGCTCAAGGACAATAAAAAGCAGTAATCTGACTGCAGCAGAAGTTAAAGAAGTGTTTCTACTTTCCAAATTACAATCAGAATGTAATGTGATCCAGAGAGAGGAAGACGTACGAGTCAAAGAAAAAGAGCTGCATGAGAAAGAGAGAGAACTGGATAGAAGAGTCGAGGAATTGGATAAAAGAGAGAGATCTGGATGAACGAGAGAAGCAGCTGGAGATCAGAGAGAGAGAGAAGTGAGACAGAGAGATCCTGGATCTAGTGAACATTGAAGGAGTGGAATCCTGGATTCATCACGGCCTTCATAAAATATATGAATTATCCTTTTGCATGATTATTGATCAAGTTCTTAATCAGTATTTAACTTCATATATTGCTAGTTGATTGAATAAAATTATTATTTACCATACACCAGTGAGTAGACATTGAAAATATATGTGTATAAATAACCTACTCTCCCTTAGTGAGAAGTTGTAATGTGTTACTAGGTTTTTAGGAGTTTTTATTTTCTCCATTGGGTCACTGTGACTGCCCAAGTTTGGCTGTCCAGGTTCAGATTCAGGGCTGAACCAGCCAACCTTGAAGTAGATAAGTGTTTTGTGCGCATGTCTGTCTGTGCAGGGCTCGTCTCCAGGGAGATGTGGAGACGGCACCCGAGGAGTAAGCATTCATATGGAGATCTGTCGTCAGCCGAATGACCTGTTACGTCTGACCCCTGATCGCTTGTCACCTAAATAATCACCAGGAGATCTGTTTTGAACTAGACATCCATGTGTGGAGATTTTCTAAGTTTATCTATGTTCTAGCCAATCAGAATTCTTCCTACCTATGCGTTGACGTAATTAGCAACCTCTGTTAGAGTAGAATTGGTGGTGTCTTGAGCATGTACGCAGAGCGGCCTACGAACTCCTTGAGAGTATTGAAGCTGATTTCTGCTGATGAGACTGCAAACTATTTTCTTCAGTAAATTTTTCTTCAATAGACTTCATCTCTGACTCCTGGTCTTCATTCATCATACCTGGTCCTTGGGTTTTAACTGTAAATTCCCCTACACTCTTAAGAAAAATGGTTCTAAACAGTACCAGAAAAGGGTTCTTCAGCTTGTAACAACAGCAGAACCCTTTATGGTGCTAAATAGAAAAGCTGTTTGGCTAATGTTGCAGTGAGCTTGTGTATGTTAATTAACATGATTTTATGTTTACGCGGCGCGATACGCAACGTAAAGCGTAAAAAGACAGTATAAGTCATTATAATCAGTAATTATGTCCACTGGATGCAACAAATGCCTCGTTTATAATGGGTTTTCATGTTTATGTCTTGTCGCTCCGGGACATGCATCACAGTATGGTGAGGGGCGTAACATTTCCGTCACACGCTTGAGGTATTCAGCCAATCACAACACACTGGATAGCTGGCCAATCACAGCACACCTCGCTTTTCAGACCGATGAGCTTTGTAACAATCGAAAACATGTGGAAAATAATGTGTTTTTAAACCTTAAACCGCATAAACACATTGCATTACACCAAATACACAACATAATGTTCTTTTTAGCAACACCATATGACCCCTTTAAGCTTAAATCTTTCCAAAACATGCTTAGCAGGATAAATTCTATGCAGTATTCACACTAAGACACTTCTTTAATTTTGTTATTTTTGTTAAAGAAAGTAAAACACAACCTAAATGTATGGTTGCTTGCTACAAAGAATCCTTAGATCCTTCATAATTCAACTCGGTGCACATCTGGATGTTTCTTTTATCTGACAAACCCAGAGAATCAGCAAAGCAGCTTTCAGACGCAGTCAGTGAGGTTCGACACCACAGTTCTGTGTGCTTGAGAAAAACTACAGCACCACAACGCCTTATCGATATTACCGTTTTCATTTTTAACTTTCGATATTTGCATTCACTTGTGATGTTTATATTATTTGGGTGTAATCTGCAAAACAAATTAAACATTTAAATATATTGAAATGCTAAAATAGGCGAGTTTTTTCAGAAAATCTTAGAAAAACCAAGGATCTTTTATTGGTAGGTTTATACTGTTCAACTGAATGGACTTGAAATGTCAGGCAAAAATTATTGACCTCTGTGACTTGACTGTATTTTTACTTGCAGGTTAAAATGGGGGCAACAGGGGTGAGTATAATTTAAGCATTTGATACAGTTTACTATATTCAGCTTTATGGCCTTCATAAGTAATTTACATTCATAGATGATGCAGTTGTTTATAAAAACAAAACGTTGTGATAGTAATTCTACTTATGTGATACTTTACCATTACATTTGTTCATTTAGCAACAATAGTTCTGAGCTTCTTGAGCTTCTGAGCTTCAACAATAGTTCATTTAGGAAACTTTTAAAGTTACTCATGCAGGTTGAATTCAGGTAAATTGAGACATACTTAAAAAGTAGCTCAGTTAACCTGAATTCATCCTTGATTGCTGCCGACATAACGGCTACATTTGAGGTTTTGGTTTATACTTAATGAAGAGTGCAATACTCATACGTGGATCAGAGACTTGTATCAGAGATCTCTGCCAGCACAGTTAACTAATCATTAAAAAAATTATGCAAGACTTTTTCACAAAACATTTGGAGTGTTTTAGAAAATATATTTGAAGAATCTGATGCTGATCTCAGAGGAAAATGTAACTATTTGACGAGGTGGCGATTTCATATGAATTTGATGTAAATCAAACATTTTTAGAAAAAAAATGTGAGCATGAAGGCCTGCCTCTAACCCCACTTCTAAACATAACCATCACTGCGGCGTGAGCAAATTGTACAAAGACTTATGAATTAAATCACATAATTAGCCACTAAAACAGTTATGAATTGCCATGAAATTGTGTTAGAATGTGAGAAAAGATTATTAATAAGCTGAGGAAAAATGGACAGAATTTAGAAGATATAAAAATAAGCTGTATGTTACCAAAGGCAGATTGATGACAGGATGAGTAGCGTTCCTTTTGCTCGACCAGAGCTAAACAAATACACATTTATTGAATTCACTGTAAGTCATTTTGGTGAAAATAATGATTTTCCCAATGAATGAATGAATGAGTGTGAATGCGAAATAATCTGTGATAAGCAAAGTATAAAAAAAACACATAATATTAAAATTGTAATGTTGCATCATACAGTCAAGTCCACCACCTGTAAGAACTCCATCTGAGGAGAAGAAGAGAGAACAAGAAAGAAGAGAGAAAGAAATGGGTGCTCTTCAAGTACGTCATGAATTGCCAGAGGCATCAGGAGCAGCAGCAGCAGAAGACCGACCGGACACAAGCTCAGGTGAGATGACACAATGCACTGAAAAAATGTACATTGGTCCCACATGAATCAATTAGATTCACATAATTTCAACATGACGGAATGAAGTCATTTTTCAGTGACCTGATTAAGTAGACTCGAAATTGATCTTACTGTGTATGCTTTTCTGACAGAATTAATTTATTCAGTTTTATATATTTTTTGTCACATGACTGAATTATATGATTGTTCAAGTTATTGGTTATCAATAGCACATATCAGCATGCTAAATACTAAGCATTAAACACTCTGAGAGCAGACAAGTCACAACATGCCCTGTACCAGCCCACACATAAGCAAATGCTCCACTCTTCTCCACAATGGTAACCCAGTGTAATTTAAACAGTTCTAATAATGCCAACATAATTGAATATTAAACACTATCAAGTTTCCCCTCTTTTCATCTTACTCAAAAACATATAAAATAACATTTAAATAACACATAACTGTTTTACTCTCCTCATTAAGTCCCAAGCAAAGCATGCTGGGAACTACAGTTTCAGAAAAAATAATTGATTTGGTCACATTCATCCTGAATAATTGAATCTAGTACATTAAGCACATTTTAGAGAATTATATTAATCTAAAACAAAGAAATCAAGTTTAGCAGAGAAACACAATTTTGCTGCATAGATCGCAAATAATATGATCTGATGAGTAAATTAGACGATATGTGTTTTCCTGTTTTCTCCATGTGGATGGAACACAACTGGCAGACCAATCTTCAATGAAGTGTTTCAAAGAAACACAAGAGATGCTGACTGAAGCACTGAAACCTGTGCGACGTAACAGCAACGAATTCAATCCCCCTAACAGTAAGAATTATTTTATCGATGCACATTTCAATGGACATGATGACAGAGGATCATGAAATAATTATAATTTCATAGGATACACTAAACTTTCACTTTTGATGCCAGATCACACACTGGGCCTCCAGTGAAAAGATACTGAATAATGTTATCAAATCACAACTCTGCACAACGCAGACCATTGAAATAAATCCAGCATACATTTAAAGTACACCTGTAATAGACCTGTATTTTTACTCATTGTTGCAAGCAACACATTACAAGTAACACACACCACATCATCAAAATTATTTTAGTGTCATTTATTGACTGATAAAATCATTTGAAAACCTCTCTCTTCCTCACAGCTTTGTAAGACAGACCTATGCAATGCATGAGTTGAGCAAATATCTGCATGAGATCCGTTGATATAATAAAAAAAGCCATTGGAAACACATTTCAGTGTTAGAGTCACATTTGGATGCAAAGTAATAGTAACAGATTAATGTAGAATTACATTTACAACAAATGTTGCTGGAAGAAAAAAAAGATATGGCATCTAAATAGTCTGTCTGTCTATTTTCACCAGTGCCTGAAAGTGAGGCCAAACCTCCAGCTACTCCCTGAACAGACCACGATTGGCAAGTTGTAGGATTCTCCAGGTTTCCAGTGAAGGTTGAGTACAAATGATCAATTGATTCATCAGTTGATATATACGATATGATATATAGTTTTATTGTTAGACAAAGACTGAATTTTATTTTTCTTGCATGATAGTATGTTCATTCACAATTACTACCACAGAGATCACCAGATCTTTACAAACTCTTATAACAAAACACAACGTTTCACAAGTTAGTGGAGTTTAGATTTTCCATATTCAATTCTAAGACAGCTTGATGCACAAAAGAGTGTTTTAAGTCTAACAGGTCAGGTCAGAAACAATTTTATTGGCCAGCCTCAAGAGGCTCTTCTGATAAGATAATTCATGTACCTTTTCAAGAGGCTGCCCTGCTATCTTTGAGCTCATTTTTATTCAGTTCAGCAGCTTTGTATTTAACCTTAAATGACAGACTCATTTACCAAATGGATTTACAGTACTGTAAAACACTCATGATCTTAGACATAATAATAAAACAATCTGTTTTCTTGCTCCACAGGACCTTAGTCGAAGAAAATAAATGATCTGCCTGGTCTTGTTACACATACTGTCTCTATGATCTTCCAAAGATAACATAACATCTATCATTATTCCTAGATACTTATATGTTACTACCTACTGTATAACAACTGTTTAAGTGTGATTACTGTGTTTATTATGTGTATGTATAGTGGTGTTTTCTGTGAAGCATGTTTGATGCTGCTTCTGTTTAGCATTTTTTGCTTACCTATATGTATCAAAAAAAGAAAGAAAATGCTATGCACTTTATAAGATTATGCACTTGATAAGATTAATACTTGTAAATCATGATAAGATTAAATATTGTTAGCAGTAGCACATTCATATTATATATATATATATTATAATATTTTTTTTTTTTGGCCAGAAGACACTAAAGGTGAAGTACATCACCTTTAAAGGAACACTCCACTATTTTTGAAAATAGGCTCTTTTTCCAACTCCCCTAGAGTTAAGCAGTTGAGTTTTGCTGTTTTCGAATCCATTCAGTCGATCTCCGGGTCTGGCGGTAGCACTTTTAGCTTAGCTTAGCATAGATCATTGAATCTGATTAGACCGTTAGCATCTCGCTCAAAAATGACCAAAGCCTTTCTACATTTTTCCTATTTAAAACTGGACTCTTCTGTAGTTCCATCGTGTACTAAGACCGACGGAAAATTAAAAGCTGCGATTTTCTGTGTAATATCATTGCGCCTGCTGCACTCATGGTACGGCAGCAAAGTTTTTGATTATTACGCCGGAATGAGAGTATAGTTCCTAGATATATCGGCCTAGAAAATCACAACTTTTCATTTTCTGTCGGTCTTAGTACACGATGTAACTACAGAAGAGTCCAGTTCCAGATTCCAAGCAGGTGGTTTTTGGGCAGCTGAATATCAGGGAAGTAAAGTCAATATTAACTCAGTGGAGGAAATGTAAATAACATTTGTGAATGTTTAAAGACAATGCAGAAACATAATATGTTCCACCTAATATGTATTCCACTTAATAAAAATGTTTTGCTTTTTGATCTTGTCGTTTAAGAAGTTTAAAACATACAGTATTCACTTTTTTTTGTATATTTGTCTAATTGCAAAATTGTAGAATTTGACCCAGTTGCATTTTGAGCTACAGTATAGTTCATTATAGTGATTCTTAAACTGACAATATCAATATTAAATCATTTTGAAGGCTGCAGTTGGGCTATGTGTTATTTTATGTACAATAATTAGCCCTGTCTTTCTCTGTTGGATCAGCACACGTTTAGGCTGCTCATCTATAGAGTGACAATAATGTCAGATAACGGTCGAATAATAGTGTTAATGGAACTAACGCAGTGATGTAACTGTAGGTTGAGTATATATGTGAAATACCTGTGATTAAAGCATCTACACATTCTTAGAGCCTGGGAGGGTAAAGATCAAGTCATGCTATATATGGTCTAGTAGTACCATCTAGTGAAACTGAGTAGTGGTGTATTAAAACAGCAAATATTCTGTCATTTACCCTAAAGTCGTATGACTTCTGCTGAACATAAAAGGGAAAATTGAGTGAATTCTCAAACAATTGCCTGCACGCGGCTGTCCTTTTTTTTATGCTTTATTAATTCAATGCTACAAGAACATGAGGTATTACATATTCACATGATTGAATTAACATTAGCTGCCAGAGAAAAGAGAAAAAAGGAAGAAAACTACATAAGGTTCAATGCTTTCAGAGCATTACATGTTTTCAATGCTTTTTTGTTTTTTGTTTGTTCCAAGAGATTTACATATAAAGTCATTTATAAAATGTGCAAAATTTGGTTTACTTTGAGCCCACTTCTTCTTATGTATATAAAAAAATAAACAAATGTATAATATGTTGTTCTTTACCATTCAAATTTTCGTTTTCTGTATAATAAAAAATTCTATCATACACTCCATTTTTCTGTTGATATAGAATTCCAAATCCTTCCAAAATATTCTTGAGTAAATACAATGAAAAGATGCAAAATAGTTTCTTTTTCTTGAACACAAAATTCACATGTATAGGAAATATTACGCTTAAATCTTTTCCAAAAACATGCTTAGCAGGATCAATTCTATGCACAAAATACTTATACTGATAATTATTTTGTAAGACACTTCCTTCATTTTGTTATTGATACAAAAGTTATTTGGCAGTTTCCATGCTTTAACCCAAGAGATATTACCAAATAAAGAAGACCAAAAAAATCTTGCTGCAGGTTAGGACACAGAACACTGAGCATTATAATGCGTGCGCGAGCCCTCCTGATGAAGAAATGGACGTAATGCGGAGGTTGCACGGACGGCACGCGCTGGGCAGCTCTACATCGGTCTGAGAAAGCAGGCTTACACCGCGAGAGAGACTGACAGGCATTGAATTAACACAAATGCTTACACATATGTAGCCTATAGTTAAAATAGCATAAGCATTACACGACATAGACCGAGACCGCTGCTCAGGATCCTGCGTCAGAACAGGCAAGAAAAAGCTTTTCCTTTCACTTTCGATTTAGAAATAATGCAGATGTTTGTAATGGGCTAGTTTAGGCTATTGATTCTTGTCCAGGGTTTGTTCACAGCACGCGACAGTGCAGCAGGTATTTGTGAAAACGAATGTCTTGTGCTTATTTTATTAATATTATTGATTAATTTAATTTCATCTATTTTAATTTGTTTTGCCTCTAAATAATTGTAATTTATGTTTGGCGCCATCTGGTGTAGATTATACCAGAGGATCTGACTAAATATGGACAGATTTGGTGCGACAACATGAAAAACAAACCATAAATATCACTAAAAAATTGCGATGTGCCAACGATGGTTGTGGAAATAGCCAGAAAAATGAAAGTGTTGCCAGATCTTGCAAGAGTTATTGAGAAGGGACAGTAATGAATTAGAGAAAGAATAAATGCTTACTCATTTATGAGCATAGGAAACATATGAGCAATAGAAAGCATCAGTTTAGCAAGGCCAAATAATGCAATTTAATAATTATAAGTAAGACACTACAGGCTAAATCATTGTTTATTCACGCATTGCTCAGGTTTGAGATTTGGGGCTATTTGGCTTTTCATAAAGTGTTGTTTTAAACTGCTGGAAAAAAAACGTGTTTATTTTATTACACTTTTTGTCTATTTGTCTGTAGGCTATCTTTAAAGGCCATGAGTTTGTTTGTTTTTTTCTCCACTTATATAGGCTACACCACATTTATGCAAAACTAATGCTTCATTTGTCTCGTAACAGAACAGTTAGTCAGCAGAGTTGTCTAATACCCAAAACCCGTTCACAGCAAGTCTTGTCTGGTACCCAAAACTGTGTTAAAAACACTTTGAAATGGAGCCATTCATCTCTTGAAAGCACAGATAAGACTAAACAAGAATAGAAAAATTATATAAAAAAATAAAATAACATACCATAAATGACTAATCAATTAAATGAGTATATAAATGGTTTAAACGATTATTATATTTTACAATAATAAAATGATTAAATGATAAATAATTATAAATGAATGAATGAATAAAAGAAAGAAAGTAAAACACAACCTAAATGTATGGTTGCTTGCTACAAAGAATCCTTAGATCCTTCATAATTCAACTCGGTGCACATCTGGATGTTTCTTTTATCTGACAAACCCAGAGAAGCCAGTGAGGTTCGACACCACAGTTCTGTGTGCTTGAGGAAAACTACAGCACCACAACGCCTTATCGATATAACTGTTTTCATTTTTAACTTTCGATATTTGCATTCACTTGTGATGTTTATATTATTTGGGTGTAATCTGCAAAACAAATTAAACATTTAAATATATTGAAATGCTAAAATAGGCGAGTTTTTTCAGAAAATCTTAGAAAAACCAAGAATCTTTTATTGGTAGGTTTATACTGTTACTGAATGGACTTGAAATGTCAGGCAAAAATTATTGATCACTGTGACTTGACTGTATTTTCACTTGCAGGTTAAAATGGGGGGAGCAGGGGGGAGTATAATTTAAGCATTTGATACAATTTACTATATTCAGCTTTATGGCCTTCATAAGTAATTTACATTCATAGATGATGCAGTTGTTTATAACAACAACACGTGATATAGTAATTCTTCTGTGATACTTCACCATTACATTTGTTCATTTAGCAGATGCTTTGATTCAATGTGACTTACAAATGAGGAATAGGTGTAAATATATTATTAAACTTTTAAAGTTACTCATGCAGGCTGAATTCAGGTAAATTGAGACATACTTAAAAAGTAGCTCAGTTAACCTGAATTCATCCTTCATTGCTGCCGACATAACGGCTACATTTGAGGTTTTGGTTTATACTTAGTGACTTGTTTGCATTATTTCTGCATTATTTTATTTATTTGTAAGACTTTTTTATGACTAAATTTGGTAATGGGAGAGTAAAAATATTTTTAAAATGTACACCGTTCAAACTAGGCTGCTTATGTTGAAGTGTTTGGGATGTGGCTTTTAATGATGAGACCTTTTTTGTAATCAGGCTCTCAAAAAGTATATAACAATTTGGATATAGATTTATCGGCCAACATATCGGTTATCGGCTTTCAAAAATAAAGAATAATCGGTTATCGGTATCGGCCAAAATTTTCATATCGGTGCATCCCTACTTAATGAAGAGTGCAATACTCATACGTGGAGCAGAGACTTGTATCAGAGATCTCTGCCAGCACAGTTAACTAATCATTAAAAAAATTATGCAAAGACACTACAAGACTTTTTCACAAAACATTTGGAGTATTATATTTTAGAAAATATAAAACATATTTTAAGAATCTGATGCTGATCTCTGAGGAAAATGTAACTATTTGACGAGGTGCAACTTTCTTTCATTGAACTTAATCTGCCTGTTTCTGTCGGGTCTCGGGTCTGATCACCTGTCTCTTGTTGTCTCGGTGTTTGTGTGTTGTGCGTGACTTGTTTTGACAGCTCGCCACGTGAGCATGTCAGCATGATCGTTGTCCCCGCCCTCCTTGTTTCACACCGGGTTCTGGTCATCTCATTAGCTTCCCCTTATAGCTCCTCGTGTTTCTCTGTATGCTGTCAGTTTGTTGTGATTATTCCCTTGCTCTGACTGTCCGTGTATTATCGCTCACCAGTTCTGTCTTGTCTCGTCCAGGCTCCAGTGCTCGTAGCAGTCTGTTATTGTGTCCCTCACCTCTCTGTGCGTTCAGGAACCGTGGGCTACCTCCGGCATCCGCCTACCCTGGGACTCCGCGGTCTCGTTGTTGGGCTTCTCAGCCTCTCGCTCGGATTAGCGGGCTGCCCCTCCGGCTCCGTCTGCTCTGCCGCTGTTGCGGCTTGTTCCAGCCACTGCTCTCCACCCGTCAGTGTGGTTGGGGTTTCCACGATCACACGAACTGTCCGCGAAGGCGCTTACTGCCCGCGGTGATATCTCTGCACAATAAAGCACCTGTTGAACCCGCACCTGAATCCAGCCTCGTTGTACCCTAACAGTTTCTTTATATTGTTTTGGAGATTTTAACAGTATTGTGATCTGATTTTTGATGTTGCCTTTTTAGATTGACACAAACCAACATCACAGATTTCATAATGTCCATTGCTAATATACTGAAGTTTCAACTGTTGTTAAGTAATTTGCTGGAGGATGATGTCATTATTGAAAGGGATATTTAGGCCAAAAATTAACATTCTCTCATTTATTCACCCTCACGACACTCTGTGAATGGAGGCCTCAGATATTGCAGGTATATGTAAGTTAATAAAAAGCTGAAAGTGACCGAGGCCAAATACCAAAACTTTGCAAACCAAATTTTTATTGTAAATCTTAATCTGTAGATGGAAAACAAGCTAATGTACATTCAAAAGCGCTTCGTATATTAAGGCAGCCTATGTATTGTTTATGGAGCAGATAAAATGTATATAATTTGTCTCATGCTTAAAAATTATTTAAAGGCTGAAATGTGAGGTTTATCCTTTTTTAATAAACCTTTAATTTTTTCAAACTTTATTTGAACATGTAGTACATGTTAGTAGATAACATGTTGTAAGGATAAAAGAAACTAAATTACTTTGATCTCCTGAGAAACAGACAATACACTGGCATCTTCAAGACACCCCACAGAGGGGTGGTGCAGGAAACGTCTCTCTCACATATGCATCAGTGCCTTTTCATCTCCTCCCTCCACTGGATTCACTCAGAATGGTCAAGAATATAATGTTCTATATGAATGCAAATAAGATTTACAGTCATGTTTAGTTTCATTTGAATAGTTTCGGGGCGAGTGGTACAATGGTCGTAATCTTACAAAAGTAGACTAAAAGATAATACAGATCCTAAGAGTTAAGAGATACTTTGATTACTGTAGAGGGTCATTCCATGCAAATTACCTTCTGTTCCCATTGAGGTGTAAACCACCCAGGTCTGGGACCTGGGTTAATGTAAATTCCAATTGTTTGTACCTGCCTCCATTTGGGGGATGTTTTATCTTGGTTTTGTATTTAAAGGATTGCAGCAAAAGGGTCAGGGCGATTCTGTAGTCAGAGAGCCCATAGTATGGAGTGTCTCCAAAGACTCTGTACTATGCATTTTCTAAAAGGTCAGGTATGCATCTTACTCTTAGATTTGTCTATGATAATTTGATGTATCATATTGATTTGATATCTTTGAATTGGCTATGTAGATAATTGGCATGATACATATTTACCTGACTGATAATAAACTGTTACATTTGATCTATTCTGACTTACTCTGAAATTATTTCCTCAAGTAGATTAAGTGAATGCATATCTGCAAATATGCGACCAGGGTTACGTGCATACTAGATCTCAGGTTTAGATGAAGCATGGGGCGCATCAGGTGAGATCATGGGTTTCTGACTAACCGCTTGACCTTAGTTTAAGTTGTACTCAGTTACGTTAACCATGTATATGATTTCAGAGTTAATTAAGTTGTACGTATTTATACTAACTATCAGGGTCTAACTGCTGATTAATGCTTGGAGTGTTAATTAAGTTGTATGTAGTTATACTAACTATCGGGATCTAGAGAGGGGTTCTAGAAGAACCGCTGATTAATGTTTGAGCATTACATGGATAACTGTAGGGGGCTAAACAGACCTACTATTTAAAGCATATTAAATAGTATTAGCCACGAACCTCTGAATAAGGATCAAACTGGCGAGTTTAAGCGATGTAGATTCCTAATGAATGAGTAAATATAAGTAAAGAGTTAACTAGAATAATCAAATGTCAGAATAATTAGAGACCGACAAACAACCAATTTGCCTTTCAACCTAAATTCGAGGTCATACTAAAATGGAGTCAGATTAGATAATAAAATGGAGTCAGATTTGAGTTAAACCTAAATTGAATAACTCTGCGCCCTGAAAAGACCGAACACGCAAGTGACCTTCATCCGCCACTGGATACCTTCCTTGGGCCAAGTGTGTGGACCTTACAATGTTATGTTGTAACATACATTTTTGCTTTTTTAAAATCCATCCATAATATTTAATGTCATTATTTTAATGTTTATGAGCACAAAAAAATGTGTTTTGTGGTGTTAATTTTTTTGATTTTCAAAATGAAACTTGGTGAAATGATTTCAGTGCATTTATGAGTTATTTTTAAACATGTCCAGTCTATTGTAACGATACTGTGATAATATTGATAACCGTGATCATTTTGGTCACTATAATCATGATATGAAATTTTCATACCCTTTCATCTTTTTGTAAAATACCTCACAGATTCCAAGCAGGTGGTTTTTGGGCAGCTGAACATCAGGGAAGTAAAGTCAATATTAACTCAGTGGAGGAAATGTAAATAACATTTGTGAATGTTTAAAGACAATGCAGAAACATAATATGTTCCACTTATGTTTTTATCCCACTGATGAGGAGAAGATTAAATAAGGAAAGAGTATAAATGAGGATTTCTGCTATATGAAGAAATATAAATATTCAAAGAAATCTTTTTCATTGATTATCACATTATTCTTATATTTATATTCTACAGATAAAGACTGTTTGTTATTAAGTGTCACTTCCTCTTTTCTGGACCTCATGCCTTTCTGCTGGAGAAAATTATCTTTTTTTTAATTGTCTCTGGGAAGGAGGCTTTAGATTATTACATGATATTGTTCATGCTCAAGGTTGATGAAAAAACAGCTGTGTTAAGATGTGCTGTCATCTGTACGAACACTTATCAAAATGTTGAGGGAATCCAAAATAAAGACTCAGACTTTTTCAGAAATAATTGAAACTACTACCTAAATGCCAAATGTTACTTTCAAACAGAGTTTGAAGTTGAAAGAGAAGTGGCAGGAGAATTCTTAGAAAACAAAGAGAGACAATTTACAGAATTAGAACGAAAGCATACAGAGAGAGTGAGAGAATCGAAAAATGCTCACGAGAAGGACCTAGAGACCTTAAAGCACAATCTAATCTCTTAAAGGGGTCATAGGATGCTACATGCACTTTTACAAGCTGTTTGAACTGAAATGTGTGTTGGCAGTGTGTGTACACAACCACCCTATAATGATAATTTTCTTTTTTTTTTAATTTCATTTAAAAATCTGGTTAAATGTTTTCCTCTTTCTCAAATCGAGCTGATCTCAGATGCCTGTCAGTGTGACGTCACACAGACAGGCCCCTCCCACGATAGTTTGATTGACAGCAGTGTTTCAGCACAGACTGGACTGGTGTCTTACCTTAGCTCCGCCCCTGAGTGAGCTGTCATCAGTCCACCATTGTTTCACCGCCGGAGCAGATGTAGACAAGAATGACTCCTGAGCGATCGAGGTCTTCTGTTGTTGGATGTAATAATGAACATAGCAGTCGTCATTTACTCCCGACATCTGAGCCGCTGAAGACGCAGTGGATTACATTTGTTTCTGAAGGGAATGCTCCCCCGATCTACATAAATGCGTCTATGTTTGCGCGAATCATTCATGATCCAGCCTCATCTACAGAAGTGAGTATGATGTTTTGTAATGAATCTTTACAAATCGCCTTTCCTAGTAATGTGCTAATTAGCAAGTTTTACGATGAATGCGGCTAAAGTAAACAGTCTCTCTGAAAACCAAAGGGAAGAACGAATAGAATGACTGGCAAACAGACAACCATTACATTCAACAACTCACAAGGAACTAAAGAAAAACTAGGGCTATATATACAGTATATACACAGGGGGCTAACAAGCTTAACATGATAAGACACACCTGGGGAGACTAATCAAGGGGAACCAATGAACAAACCGACTACAAACTGACTACAAACACCACGGGAGACAGGAAGTGACAAAAGTCCAGGGCAAGGCACAGAGAGCATGAAACAAAAACAAGAAAGAGTTCATTTGTGAGGAGAGCAATCACATTTATTTTCTAAAACCGAAATAAAACTGAACACCTCAAAATTACAAACAAAAAACAATATCTTTCAAAAAGGTCTCTTCAGTATAATGGATAAATAAAATAATGTTAAGTAAAATTAAAAAGCCGAAGCCTTCTAGCAGTGGATGTGCTAGTTTGGGCCTCATTGCCGGCTGCAGTCACGTCCTCATCTCGTATATAAAACACCTCTGATTCACAAATACTTGCTAAGGAACTCGCATTCACATAAAGTAGCCTTGTTGACAAGTTTGGGTGAGTGAGGGCAAAACGCACAAGATACAGTACTTTCAGTGACCTGTAATAGGCAGTATCACGTCTTTTGTAGCAGAAATAAACTGCTGCAGAAAAAGCTAGGTCCATGGAAGATGTAATGTGTAACTGCAACACTCATTTCAAATGTAGTGGAGTAAAGAGTACAGATACTCATTCAAAAATGTAGTGAAGTAGAGAGTAAAAGTTGTTAATATCTTTGATACTCAGTACTCAGTAACTACAAAGTACCCGAAAAGATACTCAAGTACAGTAACTAAGTACATTTACTCCAATACTTTACACCTCTGGGAAAATGACAAAAACGGCTTGATCTGAAAAGAGCTGTTTATGACCGGGTAAAAAGGGTGTTGTTTTACACTACCATTGAGAAATTGTAACCAAACTATGTTACAGACTTTTCATTAAGACCCTAAAGAATCATATCAACTTGTGGAAAATGGGCATCCTATGACCCCTTTATGGGAGGATTTGAATGCTGAAAGTGAAACAATTGTCTCTGAAGATGAAAACAGTCAACTTCAAAAAGATGTGATGCACAGGTATAATAAAAAGAAAAAAGTCAGAGAGTGGCCTAATGCAAACAAAATAGCAACTGCAGGCCATAGAACAACATTTGCATGAGAGAAAGAGAGAAACGAGAGAAGTTAGTTGAGGCCAGAGAGAGAACTGTCCAGTCCAGCGGATCAAAACATGAGCATCATTCCAGTTTTCACATCTTTACAACTACACAAAGTAAGATTATAGAAATATATAGATATTTTAACTCAGTAGTTAGTCCTATTAAAAGTGCCACTTAATTTGGGCTAGAACTGAATAATGTAATAAATAATAAACTGACGAAATTCAGTCGCAGTGCAGAACACACGCACACACACGCACGCACACACACATCTTAGACTGTGTGTGGTTAAAATAGAATGAACATTAGCCTACAATACATAGATCCAGACTGCTGCTCCGGATCCTGGTGTGTGTCACAAATGGCCGTGTACGCTATTTCACCGATATTTTTTCCCCCTAAATAACCATTTTTGTTGATTCTTGATTCTTTTGTTGATTTTGTCACACAAAGCGCAGTGTTGCCAGATTTAGCATGAGTCAGAGTTTTGAATCATAGAAAGAATTAAGTCATTCATGAGCTTAGGAAACATATAAACAGACAGCATCAACTTAAATACTTAAATTACTAATTAAAATTTATAATTAAGGTAAGACACTACAGGCTAAAACTTTTTATTTTTATTATTTTTTTTATGCATTGTTCAATTATGAGATTTTGGCAATTTGGCTTTTAATAAAGTGCTGTTTCAGACTAGTACTATAGTCGATGTGTACCTGTAGATTTCAGTTTCACTTCATATCTTTAAAAACCATTAGATTTCTACATACAGGTACATCTAAAAAAATCAGAATATCATGAAAAAGGTCAATAATTTTTGTCACTCATTTCAGAAAGTGAAACCCATATATTATATAGATTCATTACACATAGAGTGAAATATTTCAAGCCTTTATTTCTTGAAATTTTGATGATTATGGCTTACAGATAATGAAAACCCAAAATTCAGTGTCTCAGAAAATTTGAATATTGTGAAAAAGTTCAATATTGGAAAGTCATGGTGTCACACCCTAATCAGCTAATTACCTCAAAACACCTGCAAAGGTTTCCTGAGCCTTTAAATGGTCTCTCAGTCTGGGTCAGTAGGCTACACAATCATGGGGAAGACTGCTGACTTGACAGTTGTCCAGAAGACAGTCATTGACACCCTCCACAAGGAGGGTAAGCCACAGAAGTTCATTGCCAAATAAGCTGGTTGTTCACAGAGTGCTGTATCCAAGCATATTCATAGAAAGTTGAGTGGAAGGAAAAAGTGTAGTAGGAAAAAGTGCGGTAGGAAAAAGTGCACCAGCAAGAATTTGGGGGAGCTTCACAAGGAG
>NW_015506434.1:47436-48311 GCF_001515645.1 Sinocyclocheilus grahami | reverse complement strand
TATATATATATATATATATATATATATATATCCAAAAAATATCCAAAATCCTCTTTGTAAAAATCTTTAACTCATATGAACAAAATGAAACAAGAATTTTGAACCTGGCTTTATCCGATGTTCAGATTTATTCTGGAAATGTATGCAAATTAGTGCATATTTAATAGGGTTATATCTCATTTGCATAGCTAAACATGACCTTTTAGAAAACTTGTAATACAAAAAAACTAAGGTTGTTTTGTTGTTGTGATTATCCTGCTCAACTGAACTCTTGTCATTTCAGGCAAAAATCATTGATCATTGTGACATGACTGTATTTTTACTTGCAGGAGAAAATGGGGGCGTCAGAGGTGAGTCATATTATTTATAGTAATTCTAATTATATATTAATATAATAATGTTATATTATTTACAATAATTTAATGGATAGTTCACCTTCAGTTGCTGGTCCCCACTGACTTCCATGGAAAAAAAACACTATGCAAGTCAATGGGGACCAGCAACAGAAGGTGAACTATCCCTTTAAATTTATAATAATTTTGATACAGTTTACCATATTCAGCTTTATGACCTCCATAAGTAATTCACAATCATAGAGGATGTAGATGTTTATAATAATAAAAGGTTGTGATACAGTTATTCTGCTGTTTTACATATTTGCATTTGTTCATAGCAGATGCTTTGATCCAATGTGACTTACAAATAGAACTTCTTTTTCACAAAACATTTGGACTTTTTCAGAGAAGCTAAAACATTTTAAGATTTTGATGCTGAATGTGAGGAAAATAATAAACTGAGAAAAAATGGACAGAATTAGAAGATATAAAAAATGAAGCTAGATATTTCCAAAGCTAGAGAGATGATAATGTGAATCA
>NW_015506434.1:38804-47147 GCF_001515645.1 Sinocyclocheilus grahami | reverse complement strand
ATTTTAATGTCGCATCATACAGTCGCATACAAGTGCTCTATCTGAGGCAAGAAAGAGGGAGCTGGAGAGAAAAGAGAGAGAACTGAACAAAACAGCCATGGAACTGGATAGAAGAGCGATGGAACTGGATGAAAGCACAATGGATCCAGATATTAGAGAGACAGACCTGGAGAGAAGGGAGAAAGAACTGAAGCAAAGAGAAACAGAACTGGATAAAAGACTGATGGACTTGCAGAGAACACACATGTGCTGGTTTATAAGTGATATACTGGGGAAAAGAGAGATAGAACAAGAGAAAACAGCAATGGATCCAGATATTAGAGTGAGACAACCAGAGAAAAGAGTGATTGAACCCTATATTAAAGAGAGAGAACTGGAGAAAAGAGCAATGGAGCTGGATAGAAGAGCAATGGAAATGGATATTAGACAGAGAGAAATTGAGAAAAGAGCGGAGAGAAGACAGACCGATTTGGATAAAAGACTGATGGACCTGCATGTAAGGAAATATAAGCTGTATATAAGAGACAGAGAAGCAATGGAACTGGATGGAAGAGAGATAGAACTGAAGAAAAGAGAGATGGAACCAGATATTAGAGAGATAGAAATGGAGAGAAAAGAGATGGAACTGTATATTAAAGAAAGAGAACTGGATGGAATAGAGAGCGAAATGGAGAGAAGAGAAACCGAACTGGAAAGAAGAGAGAGAGAACTGGATAGAAGAGAAACCGAACTGGATAAAAGAGAGAGCGAACTGGATAGAAGAGAGAAAGAACTGGATAGAAGGCCTGAAGGAATGAAACCTGTGCGAACTAGCAGCAATGAGTTAGTCCATCCTAACAGTAAGAATTATGTTATTTATGCACAGTTTGATTGATACATGCATGTGATGATAGAAGATCATGAAATAATTATAATTTCATCTGATACACCAAACTTGACATTCATTTTGAGGTCAGACCACACACTGGACCTCCTAAGATAAGATAATGAACATCATTACTCTGCATAATGATGACTACATACAAAAGGTCTACTGTATATTGTTACTCATTGTTGGGAGTAACATACTGTACATTACATCATCAGATTGATATTTTTGAAGTAACATGTAAAGTAACATGTTCCCCTATTTTAAACTTACACTATAATACCTAATACTGTAATTTAATAAATAAGTAGCACACATTCAGTACACATTCATCTTCTCGTTACCACAGCGCTGTTACGTAGACATATGCAATGCATGCTTTGAGTCGCATAGTGAGGTTTTTCCTCTCTGTTGATCCAATTTGCTTTCAAATCTACACTAATAATGTCATCTAATGACGAAAGAGTCATTGTAAACACTTTACGGTGCTATATACACATTTGAATGCAAAGTAATAGTAACACAATAATGTAACATTACATTTAAAGGGGTCATATACTGAGAAACTAAAATTCCCTTGATCTTTTGACATGTAAGAGGTCATATAAAAACATCCTAAAAGTTTCAGAACTCAAAACGATCTCGTTAGTCTAAAAACAGCTTATATGGAAGGCAGTCTGCCAAAATTACAGCTTGTGGAATGTTCTACTCGTCTCCAAACTTTTTCATTTGAGCGCTACTTTTTAAAAATGAAAGTGGCTGAGAGCTACCCATGCTATATAATACTTAACTCTCTTAAATAATGTATCAGTTTAAACTGTTATACATGCTATAAAATAAATTATATGGTATAAAAAAAATAGAACTTTGTGTGTTCAAAAAGTACTGATACACACACTGAAATCATTTCACCAAGTTTTATGTCGAAAACCAACAAAAATAGGTGCACTATGCACTTTTTGTTTGCATAAACATTGAAATAAAAACATTAAAAATTATGGCCAGTTTTTAAACTAACAAAAAATATTCATAACATGTTCTGCTGACATTTACAATGTTCAAAAAAAGTTTTGACCAAAAGAAGAAAAAAAAAAGTTTTTATAAAATGATAAACCTTACATTTCAGCCTTTAAATATTTTTTATATATAAAAGGACGAGTCAGAATGATAAATAATATTTTATCTGCTCCATAAACAGTTCTACATAAGTTAATATGCTTTCTAAAAATCTCAACAATTCAGATAATTATAAAATTATAAATCCACTGTTTGACAGCAGGTGGTGCATAACAGCTGAAATAGAGCTGTTTCGCTGCACTTATAAGTACTGCGTTATTAGGCATTACAAGGTAGGAAGATGAAAATAAAATGCTGTTGAAACTTTTCTGAAGACAGCTGGTTCCTCCTTATGCATTCATACAATTAATTCAATCATACATTCTTTCATATAATTTCTCTCAACAGTCTGCCTTGAGTCATGTTTTCACACAAAACCTAATCTGCGTGTTGTGCCTGCGTGGGACTCTTACTAACTTTACTTAACACTGAGCAGTATTTACCGCAAGTTTTTTTCAAATTAATTGATAATTAAAATACTAAACGGGATAATTAAATGTACCTCACAGCCGGCCGATATGTCAGAACAAATAATTTATTTGCATTGGAGGGGGTGGGACACCTGTCTATATTAGCGCACTCTGATTGAATTTTAAAAAGTATGTTTTGGCTAGCTACGTGTTGGAGACCCCTGTTCTATCTATGATGTAATAGTGTGGCTAAACTCCGCCTCCGCAGAAGATCAACGCCTGCTTCTACATCACTGCCTTCTTAGCCCCGCCCACCAAATTGTGCACGTAGTGTGTAAATAACAAGAGAAGCTAATGCAGGATTACGCTGAAATCAAACTATAAAGATACTCTGAACACAACAAGACGCTGTGCAGAGCCAAGTTGTGGAAAAACAGTCTTTGCATCCCAACATTAGGAAAGAGAGGATTAACGTTATTTTTAATGAAGACCCAGACGGCGTCAGTAAGAACTCGGTCCTTTGTTCACTTTATTTCACTGCAGATTCATTTACAAACAAAGCACAATTTGCCACAGGATTTTCAGAAATATTGAAACTAAAAGACGACGCTGTGCGACTATATTGGATCCGATGTCGCCCCACACAAGTGTGAGGAACTGTATTCATTACCTGCTCACTATTGCTTTTTCTGTTATTACAGATCGTTGATATGAGTATTTATGCGGTATTTAATCTAAATCACAAGCAGTGTCCATCTATGAAGGATGTAGTTGTCAAACATACTCAACTGTTAGCCAATCACAGCAGTGAGCGTTTACTTCCGAGTCCGCCACGCCTCTTCAATCAGAGCATTCTGAAGAGGGCGTCAAAACAAGACAGAAAATAGCCTATTACTTCTGAATTATGATGTTTTTATATAAAAATCTTGATAACATAAGTAGACCTCAGAGAACAGAACAAAATAAAAAACAAAGGCAGTTCATGACCCCTTTAATCTTAATGTTCCTTTAAACTAATGTTTGTTGAATTTGTTCCTGATAAAAGACATGCTAACCTTAAGATATGACACTTAAATTGTCTCTCTGTCTGTTTTCATTAGTGTCTGAAAGTGAGAACAAATCTCCAATCTATCTGAATGGAAATTGAAGCGAGTTGAAGGATGTTCCAGTTTTCCAGTGAAGGTCGAATACAGCTGATCAATTGATTCAATTGAGTTGCTTTGAATGAAACCATCTGCTAGCTAAATGTAAAATGTGAAATACAGAGTTCTGGCATGAAACTCTAGATGGCGCAGTCCGATAGGTCTAACTCAATCTGACCTAATAACATCATTATCACATGGTACAACTGATTGGTTCTCTCCTGTATCGGTAGCCAATGAGCTCGCTGCTCAACATTCAAATATATGCAGCTTGCTTCAGAACAGCGAAATCAACATCTAAGATAAGTGAATGCTCTTCTAATCCATATTGCTGTGTGTATTGCATGGTCTGCCTAATTGAATTAAAAAATAAGCAACCATAATCAAGTTTAAACTGTCATGTTAGCAGTTTGCATTGTATGCAGGAGCGAGTATTAAGCATATTAGCAGCAGCATTTAGCATCTGTGTTTATACAGCCGGGTCGGCGTGGTAGCCCAGGCTCACATAGTCATAGCCCACTATTGTTAAGCCGGTCGGCATGGTAGCCCAGGTAAACATAGATAGTAATACATGCGGTTCTCATGGCTCTTCGGAGCAGCAGCAGTACATATGTTTTGGGGATAGATCTGCTTTTTGGGGGGGTGTTTTGTTCTTGTTTTGGCTTGTATTGTCCCTTCTATGTCTCCTGCTTTGTGTGGGGTTATTTCATGTATGTTATAATTGCAGCAGCAATTACATGCTTACATGCTCACAGCAGCATGTTGTGGATGTATTGGCAGTAGCAAGTCTCGGTACTTGTTCTGCCGCAGCAGCAGCGTAGCAGATCTATTCCGCCAAGACCAAATACATTAACATTAACATTGTCATGTACATTACCATGCCAATCACTCCGAGAGTTGTCATGACAGAAATATAGTTATGTAAAAGTAGGTGAAATCGTCATTTTCACAAGTTCAGTCTAAAGTGGTGGATTTGCAGTACAGTTCACTTAGCCTGTATAATGAATATGAAATCATAGTTTTCTTCAATCCATTGCATCTATTCTGGTATTAATGTTTTATTTTAAATGTATTTATTTATTTGCATCTATTCTGGTTTTATTTATTTATTTATTTATTTATCAAACAATTCAATAGAAATGTCTCTATAATTCTGTAGAACTGTAAAGTATTTGTTGCAGTGTTTTGTTTCTGATGTTTTCTATGTTACAATGGACCATCTGTCTTAGCAAAAGCTGAAAGATAATAAAGTAATTTAAACTCAGAGCAGTATTTTCATGTCTATGTATTTATTTATTTGTAAATACTTTGACACAAACCAACTAATAGCACAAACATCACAGAAATCAACAAGTCCATTGCTAACTTACTGAGGTTTGTGTTGTGGTTTTTCCACCAAAATGATGTCACTTCCTGAAGGATGATGTTGGTACTGAAATAACATAAAATAAGGGATAGGCCAAAAATCCAAAACACCTGCATATGTAAAATATACTACAGGCACAGACTCCAAGCAGGCGAAAACAACATGTCAGTTTAAATCTTCTGTGGTTTGTGAGCAGCTGAGCATCAGGGATGCCAAATTAACAACTCATGTTTGTGGAGGAAATGTAAATAACATTTTTGAAAGTTTATATGCATATATATTTATATTTAAATTTGAATCTTGCTACTTCAACCACATAAGCTCTGTTATCAGCTTTCACGTGATATAGACTCTTCTTTTCTATATTCTGTGGTTGGCACTTCCGTTCTTCATCTCATTTGCAAGTAAACACGTTTCCTGTTCTTAGGTAACAGGTCTGCTATCTGCATACAGTTGGGTTATACAGATTTTTCTATCTGAATTAATCGTGAATTGGACTCCAATCCTGTTTTGTTGGAATAGATCATGTCTGTGTCCATGACTGTTTCAGTTTTAACCTTCTTATAATCAGTTGATGGACTTCACCATTCTTATTATACCAAACAAACAACCAAGATGGCGGCGATACCAAGACGAGGTAACACTTTCAATATTATCAAACAATAATCAATATTACTGATCTGCATTCTATTTCTGAGAGTTGAAATTAGTTTATGGTTTTGATGCTTTGCAGGTTCTATTTAGCATATTTAGTAATTCCTGTAAATGAGTTTCTGTTACAAACTGTGCAGCTCAGTTCTTGTTATGTAGGCATGAATAACAAATGTTATTGTGTGTGTTTTAGTGCAAAGTGAAGATTCAGATAGGCGTAAGTATAAAACAAAATCACACTTGGTACTCTAATAAAGAGCATAAATTTAATTTTATTTTTTTCTCTGTGCAGGTCCACTCATTAGTCACGGTAAGCATTTTGTTATTCCAGGAATTTAGTATTTTACTATGCCCTCAGTAAAGAAACAAAACAATAGCATTTAGTAAAACGAGTTTTAACCTCTTTTTCCAACAGAGCATGACACACCACAGTGTAAGTAATATTTTATGACTAAATGTCTTTAATGTTATTTTGCAATTTAATGTTACTTTGCAATACTATCCTTTTTTCCATTAAATCCATACACATTTATGAAGCCATTACAAAACAAATTTTTTATTTAACATACAATAAGCTGTTAACAAATATTACATTTTGAATTAGATTTTTACTGCTTAGTGGTAAGAAATGCTGTGAGCAAAAGCAAATGCATATATTTTTAAATAATATAAAATGATGTTCATGAAATATATACCAAAGATTTGAGCCTAAGAGTATATCTGTGTCTAAATTCATAGAAATCTGATTACATTTCACCTCTTTTAAACAGATGGCACAATCACTGGATGTACTGGCTCCGCTACAGAGCTTAGATTTATTATACTTGGCGGCGATAAAGATCTTATGGCTAATGCGTGTGACATCATTCTTAGGGAAAGAGCAGGAAGAACTGAAATACAGCACAGAAAAGGTCATGTATTTGGCAAAAAGGTCATTGTGGTGAAAACACCTTCTTCCTGGATGAGTCAGGTGGTATCATGCCTTTGCTTCTCCTCAAGAGTCAAATCTATCAAAGATGAGATGGTAGATTGTGCATCTCTGGTCTTTCCTGGACCGCATGCGTTTCTGTTAGTTACTGACAACAGGAAAGTGATTAAGGAGGAAAAATACCTTTTAAAAGCAATCGCTAAAGTATTTGGCAAAGAAGCCTTAGACTATGTTATGTTATTGATAATTGGAAGAACTGAACCGAAAGGGATCGACAGTGTCAGGAGCTACGTGAGGAAGTTTTACACATTAGAGGACAATGAGCTAAGTGTTCAAAGTCTGTTTGCAGAAACTGAAATTATGACACAAAACAATGAGTCCACATTCTTTATTCAGCCATCATATAAAAACCTCATAAAAGCATTTTTATCATGGGAAAAGGAAAGAGATGCTGAAATACAAAAACAGCATGCACAAGAGATGACTGCTTTAGAAGAAAGATTTAGAACTACTGAAAGTAATTTAAAGAAAGAAACTGACACTTTGAGAGAGTTGATGCTGGCCACTATGATACGGTTAAAGAAATCCAAAGACAGTGAGGAGCAGAACCAGCAAGGGGCTTCAGGAGCTCAAGAAGATCTGCTGTTCAAAGAATGTAGCAACACCGCCTTGAAAAACATGTTTCCTTCTATCATTGATGATTTTACTGAACGTGAGAATGCACTGAAAGAACAGCTTGCGGCTTGTAAAGACACTGTGAGCACCTTGAAGGACATGTATTCATCCTTGACTGATGATTATGTTCATGATGACAGTCAGATGAAGAGTGAAAATGAGAAGCTCCAAAGAGAACTGGAGCAACACAAACTCAAAGAAAGAGAGTGGGAACAAAAACTTAAGGAATTGGAGGACAGATTAAGGCAGGAGAAAGGTCTGAGTAGAAGAGAGAAGGAACTGGAGTCCAAAGAGGGAGGAACGGCAAAGAAAGAGCAAGAAATCCAAACTACTGGAGAAGAGCATAATCTACACCGCAACGTAGAGCTAACTTCTCCTGGGTGTAAGTACTGCTACGTCAAAAAAATATCTTAATATTGTAGGTTTACCCTAAGCTCTCTTGATGACCCAGTTACAGTAATGCACTTCCAACGAAAGTACATACAGTATTTGCACAACAAAAGTACATATTTACATATTTCACTGCTCACATAATTGACCGTATTCCACAAATGCTATTGATAGAGTTTTGAAATGTATTCAATCAGGAACTTATTTCACAGGCCTATCCATATTTTGTTTTAGAAATATTTTTCATTGAGATTTAAACAAATGAAGACTTAGTTTTTTGTTGATATTGCTTTGTTCCTCTATATTCTTAGTATCTCAAGAACAACGCAGACCTCTAGATGAAAGAGGAGAGCTGAGCAAAGATGAAGATTCACATGACAGTGAATCACTTGAGTTTGGAAAACCTGTGAGACGCAACAGCAACCAATTCGCGCCACCTTATAGTAAATATTCATTCATTAATCTACATTTTGACAAAGAAAGATTTGCATTTGGCTTTTTAAAGCAAATGCATGTAGTTTTGTGTATTTTTGTGATTTTGGAGATCCAAAATGTTGTGTGTTTATACACATACCTCTAATGACCGAGAACAGTGCACTCTTTTCAAATGCCTCTTTCTGCAGTGGACCACCCCTCTTCATGTTGAATTTGGACATGAGGGAATTCTTTTAAAACCCTAAAATATAATACAGATTGAGGTGGTTAACAATTGCGGACAAAGTTTGACATTTCAAAATTATTTTTTAAATTTCTGATTTGCGTTGTAACTTATTGAGTATTGACACCACAATGTTTGA
>NW_015506434.1:32660-37894 GCF_001515645.1 Sinocyclocheilus grahami | reverse complement strand
ACAGCACGAAGTTGAAGTATTTCCTCAGCGACCAGCACGGATCAGCTCCAGGCATGACGAAGCAGATATCGTCCTCTTTTGGAAGACCAAACAAAGTCGTTTCGCTTTCACAACAAAGCACACAGCATCTTTACGTCATGGCGGCGGCAGCAACAATACTACAGCGAGAATAAAAGTTACGCCTTCTTTCTTTGCGTGAACATTTGAGCGGCGTTATGCAAATCTTCCCACATTGTGATGTAGACATGTGGGGGCGTGTTAGAACGAGCCATTTTAGGTAGACGTGGCTGACTCTTAACTTTTATAAAGAATATCTCTTTGGATTTGAGACTTTAGTCTTTGCAACTTTACAGATCTTCTTTATGCACCAAGAGCTTGTAACACTCCAAAGAGAAAGGAAAAATTGAAATCGCATCATATGACCCCTTTAATATGGATTAATCTTTGTCAAAGCTGTGTTTGTTTGCTCTTGCTGTGTTTGTTTGCTTGTTTGCTCTTTCGCCTCTTCTTGTGCTGTTTTAAAATCGATTGAGTTTGTAAACACGTACAAATGATCAAACTTTTGCTCTATTAAATTTAGCAATCCTCTGAACACATGCATGCTGAACCGTGGGCCTAGTCACGGGTCACTATCAACTACGATCTGCTCCCTTCACTAAAATGTCACGGTTCCTAAACATGATAACAAATAATATAGATAAATAATGAACACATGTCAAAACGAAAACACAGATACTTACAAGACCAAGTAGGAATGTCCTTTATCGTTTGTTGTTTGCCCGCTGCACTCCGACAAGTTAGTGTTAGTGCTCTCTCTTGTAAAAACAAAATTCAAAACACACTGATCTGTACTAACTCTCATGTCTTGCGTTGCCAGTAGTCATGTCTCAGTAGGGCTACAATTGCAATCTAGCGGTTGGGAATTGTAATTGCATTTTTATTTATAAAATGAAAGACAGCCGAATATCAATAATATCATATAATGTGTATGAATGTAATATTTAACAGCTTGTGGTATGCATGGCATCATATTATCAAATGCAAGTAAACTTTTGAAACATTTATATTAGCATTATTTTTGGCATAATAAATAATGCTATATTTAATAATGCTGTAAAATAATTTAATAAAATAATGCTAATTTAAATGTTTCAAAAGTTTACTTGCATTTGATAAGAAGCTGCGTGGGCGAAAATTACATGTAAACAATTTTAAGGCTATTTTGGCTATATGCTCATCGCTGGTCTGGTTTCTGGTATAGGGCTACAGCCAAGCTGTTAAAATTAGACCACAGATTGCCTCGATTTCGCCAGGTGGGCTAAAAGCAGACTACTAGTAGCCCGTCCAATTTAGAGCTAAATCGTGGCTACATATAGACCATGTCATGACATGACACTTATATCTTTGTAGATATCATTGACACTGCGAACATGATGAGATATCAACCATCTCATGCGCTGTCTGGCCAAAAACTACAGTGAGTCAGGTTTGACTAGAAGTGGGCTGATAGCCGCTCAGACTACGAGCTAAATCATGGCTACGCACAGGCTACGTATTGAACATGTCAAAGAAATGAAACCAAACACCTTGTAAACGCTGTTACTTTGCTTACATGATGGAATATCATACATCTCACAAGTTATTTTGCCAAAAGGTTATTCAAGGTTATTTGGGCTAGAAGTGGGTTACACATAGCCGGACTATATCGGGTCTATACTTAACCGAGACGTTGAAATGACGGCTATTGCTTGCTGGGTAATTAAAATGAATCTCCTATTAATTTTAGTTGAAGAAATAGTCATATTGATTTTAAACAATATGAGGTTGAACTGACGTGTCAAACGATTTATTCAGTCGTGCTGGCAGTGGCTTATTTTTAACAGGATGTTGGTCAAGAAAAGCGAAAGTGAAAATGTTACTTGCTGAAAAAAGCAAATATGGAATACATGATCTCTGATTCAGGTTCCAATTCATTTAGTACACTCTTAAAAATAAAAGTTCTTCATAGAATCTTGTGAAATCTTTCCATTGCACAAAGGTTCTTTATAATGAAAAAGGGTTCTTCACACTAAGAGAAATGGTTCTTCTAAGGGGAACCAAAAATGTTTGGTTCAAAACCAAAAAAACACCTTTATTTTTAAAAGTAGAAGTTATACTTTATAGTAGCCTATACTACATAATGGTATTATACAAGACTCTAACATAAAGATACCTAAAATCACTTTATTACAAATGTTTTAACATGCAGTTACAAACTAAGCTGGGTTATCTACACTGTGGCAAAATTCACTTCTGCACTGCACTGAGCTGGTGTGAGAGAGTTAATACACAATTGCTTAATAACAAATTACATTCATCAACCACAATATAATGACAAAAATTCTCACATTAAATTCTAAACGAAATCATTAAAGCACTGTTCCCTGATTCAAGTGATATTTGTTCATCAGAATCATTTTTTGTAATAATAGAGAACAACTGCTTTAAACTTATGTACTTAAGGTTGTGTTTTCCCTCTAGTGGCCGGAAGTGAACATGGACCTGTAGACACACTCTGAATGGACAGACTTCAATTGGAGGGCTTTCAGCTTCTATTGATATCTCACTTAATTTCAAAAATATCCAACAGATGGCTCAAAATGTGCCAGAGGTCAAATATCAAAAATACACACATGTGTGAAACACAACACAGACCACAAGCTGGAGGAAACAACAACTGTGCTTTCTGTGCAGCTGATCTTATTTAAGTGATGTTATCAAAGGCAAACATGCTTAATCAGAATGATGAAGATGTCATGCTGAGATACTCATCTAAATCATCCACAGCATGTTTCTGTATATATGTACATTTTGAAACTTTTCATCATCTTTTTACATTGTTGTATATGTGCAAACATTTAAGAGTATTTAAATCTGCTTTTTATGTTTCCATTGTTGAAGAGTCGAGGAGAAGAGAAACTACATAAGTATTATAAATGCGTCTGCTTTATGAGGAAATGTAAGAGGAAAAGATGTGTGTTCCTTAGACGATTAAACAGCCTTCCTCAAAAGAGTAGTTGAGTTGGCAACTAGAAAACGTATGATTCCCAACTGCATTGATAAACATCTGCTGTGATTTGTTGAGTGCTATCTTTTTACAGTAACTATACCCAAACATATCAATGCTCATATTTAGCCTTTATGTTGTACAAGTGCTACTAAAATCATTAAAATGACAGGTAAGCCTAGATTCTGGTATAATACGTAAATATAGTTCTGTTTAGTGATAGCTTAATTGCTTGTTAAGTTCAACACCCTAGTTGCAGTATATGACACAGTCTTAGAATACTGTATAATAAAGAATAAGTATTTCATTCAAAATACTCTCATGAATGCTGGTCCTGGAAGGTTAAAAACTATGTAATGTAGTGTTGCCCCCTACTGGAAAATATGCCATATTGGTCTAATGGTCTAATAGCATCATCTAGTGAAAAAGAGTAGTATTACACGCTGCATGTTTAAAGGGATAGTTCACCCAAATATTAAAGTTCTCTCATCATTTACTCACCCTCATGTTACAAACCTGAGTTTATTTTCCTCTGCAGACAAACAAAAATAAATACATTTTGAGAAATATTGTTTGGGCCTCAATGTTCTTTAAAATATGTTTTGTTTCACAAAAGAAAGGTTTGGAATGGCATGAGGGTGGAGTAAATGATGATAGAAGTTTCATTTTTGGGTGAACTATCCATTTAACACAAACTATTTTCAATAAAGGTACTTTTATTACAAAAAAAAGACAATAAAATACACTTTCTCATTTTCCTCTTCTGTTCTGCAGTTTCGCTTCTCTAGTTGTGCACTATTCCGGCTTATTCTTCAAATGTTTTGTGGCACTGTTAATATTGTTGGCTCCTTTAGGATAAAGTACTTCTGTTTTTCCTCATTTCCAAGACTGGTTAGTCTGGTAAACAAATAAATGCCAAATGTAATGTTCTTGTTTTTGATTTTCCACTATCTTTTGTTGCCTGCTAAAGTATACTTATCCGATGTTTTGACTGTTCCTCAGAATCTGCCACGAAAGCACTTTTTCATTTAAAGCACCTCATCTAGTGGTCAACATTGTGAAACCACTCTCAAGAAACTGATGAAAGAATGAGTCAAATAAACACTGAGTTGACTGAAAACAGGTAGAGCCAAATGATGATCAGTTACCACGAAAAGTAAACCGCTTCATCAACAGGATCAAATGACAGAGTCAAATCTCAAACCAAACATCTTCACCATGACTAAAATCACACATGCAGCAGTCATTCAGTTTATGGATACAGCGTTTGTCATTCTGTCTTTTTGAAGAGGTAGTTACACTACATTCTTAACAGTAAATCTTCGTCATCGCATCAGTGTGATATATAGAACTTCCTTTTTTTATTCTCATCACATCTCTGAGAATCAGACACCTGTAGCGAATCAGCTCATTGGGGAAATATGAATAATTAATCATAACTAGTTATAATTAACTATAAATATTTAGATCCGCTGTACGTATTTACTTGACCTCTCAGGGTCAACTGTGTCAATTCTAAGAATGTTAATTTCCTGGTTAAAGGAAATAACTTTCTTACTGTACAATTCTACACAGAGCCTGTAGCATAAATCTGCATGATTAAGGGACTCCAGTTATAAGCAAACAATGAACAACGTCAAGTGTGATACAAGTAAGACTTTATTAACTACATAAACACTTAAACTAGTCTAACATACTACATAAACACGCCCACACACGCATACAGTTGGTATAGGAAAGGGTTAAAGCTTAAGCAGTAAAGAGCAGAGAAATAAAAATATGAAGTTATGGAACCATTTGATTTTCAGCAGATCTACCGCCTGAAGGAAACATCAGATTCTTAGTTCAAACACACCTTTGTAAAAAGGTGCAAATGATACCTAATGTATCAATTAATAAGACTAAGTTTGATACTTGCACGTCTCGCCTGTCTGAAAGAAAGGCTTGATGCAGTCTGAAGGTTCAAGTTGATCTTTGCTGAAGTTGGTTGATGAAAAAGAACCAGTTTGAGTCAGAGAATCTTGGTGAATGGAAAAGTCGAGGCCGAAGCCTGGCACGAACTTAGCGGGTTGCAGAAGCGTTCTAGCTCACGTCTTCATCTTAGAATCTAACCGAACCACCGACTAAAGGCGGTTCACTGGTGTGAGGCCTTTAAGGTCTGAGAAGATTCACGCCTCTCAAGATGGGC
>NW_015506434.1:28992-29965 GCF_001515645.1 Sinocyclocheilus grahami | reverse complement strand
GTGTGTGTGTGTGTGTGTGTGTGTGTGTGTGTGTGTGTGTGTGAGTTTTCCCGTGTCACTCTGTAATCTACTGGTAAGTAACATGATTCCGCCAAACTGGTCTAGCCTAAAAAAAGCCTACTAGACATGGGAATCTTCATCATATCAGGTGTGTTTCCGTGAAGGAAAAGAGAAAATCACAATAAAAAATATCAAAAATTACATCCTTGAAATCAGAGTGTGGCACCGCAGGTTCCTGGAGGAAATTCCATCATATATGTACAGTAAATCTGATCTGAACGAGTCCCCCGGATAAGAATGGGAAACCCAGAACATCTCATTCATACTGTGATGATGCCATTCAATTGCTCTGATACCAGCAGGCAGCAGGAAGAGGATCAACCAAAACCTTTCAGTGCTATTGAAATGACACGATTTGTTATTTTTTCACCTCGAGCCTTATAAACAAAATCCCCTGATATTATTTACTGTAACAAGATGCCTCATCTAAGTCAAAAACATATGTAGCATTACATTAATGCATAAGCCATGCAGATCATGTGAAATAGATCTAGTTATTGAACTTTAAATGAGTTAAAATGTCATAACAAACAGATTTCAGTCTGTGAGCCTTAGACTGATATGATGTTTTATAGAGATTTTTTGGGGTCATTTTGAAGTCCTCATTCACTTTCATTACATCAAAAGGAAGGAAGAAGAACATTCATACTCAACATACGAGATGTGAGTCAATGATGACAGGTTTTTCATTTCTATTCAAGAGCAGGCTGTTGAAGTGTTTTCAGATGTTTTATCTGAGGAGAAGTGTTGGAAAATGATACTGAATTCCTCCAAATCCCTCTCAGGTCTTTGCTTGTGAAAATGAAACTGTTGAACGTCTTGTGAAACACCCAAAGGAATAAAACCGGGAAGTCTGTCTGTCTGTATCTATCTATCTATCTATCTATCTATCTATCTATCTATCTATCTATCT
>NW_015506434.1:27941-28749 GCF_001515645.1 Sinocyclocheilus grahami | reverse complement strand
TCTATCTATCTCTGTCTGTCTGTCTGTCTATCTGTATCTGTCTGTCTGTCTGTTTATCTGTCTGTATCTATCTGTCTGTCTGTCTGTCTATCTTTCTATCTCTGTCTGTCTGTCTATCTGTATCTGTCTGTCTGTCTGTCTGTTTATCTGTCTGTATCTATCTGTCTGTCTGTCTATCTATCTCTGTCTGTCTGTCTGTCTATCTGTATCTGTCTGTCTGTCTGTTTATCTGTCTGTATCTATCTGTCTGTCTGTCTGTCTATCTTTCTATCTCTGTCTGTCTGTCTATCTGTATCTGTCTGTCTGTCTATATGTCTGTTTCTATCTGTCTGTCTGTCTGTCTATCTGTATCTGTCTGTCTGTCTATCTGTATCTGTATCTATCTAGAACAAATCAAATAATCATGACTTGGGAAGTAGAGTTTGACTATTGTGTGTTTGTTTTGTCATTGTAAAGTTTGACATTTTCAGCCTGCTGCTGTTGAGTGTTGATAACACCCAGCTTTAACATCCTGTGGTTGCTGCATCCTTTGATGTGTTTTTGCAATATGGTGCACCTTAAAAAGAGGCCGTTTTTGCGGCCAGAAACTGTAGTCTGTAGTATGAAATGTCTTGTATGTTCAAAGTAATTTCTATGGTTATTTTTTAAATTTTTTTTGGTAGTTATGCTGTATCTGGAGGTTCAGAAAGCCGAAATTCATATTTAGTTAGTTAGTATTTCAAATTTTATTCATTCATTCCTTTTATTTATTTATTTATTTATTTATTTTAAATGTGCCATGGTGCCATGTTTTTTGTTGTTTCTTTGC
>NW_015506434.1:0-27931 GCF_001515645.1 Sinocyclocheilus grahami | reverse complement strand
CCATGTTAAAAGCTTTTTTTTTGTTTTTTTTTTGCAGTCCCCCTTTTTTTTTTTTTTTTTTTTTTTGTAATGGACAGTGACACATTCTATTCAAATTTCACTATTTGGATCTTCAGTTACTCTAAATAGAATGCTGTTCAGATATACAGGCGTACAGTAACATACAGAGTATTAGTGAGTTTTTAAAGTGCTGTGTACCTTTTAAGATACTAATATTAAGGGGTGATAAGGTACAAACATATGTCTTTTAACTTTTGTACCTTAAGGTAATGAAAAGTACGAATTTCCTTATTCAGGCTAAAATGGATAATCTTTAGAAAACCCATCTGTGTGTTCTTAACTGGATATAGCACATTTATGGTAGATTAGGGCTGATATCCCAAAGGTTGTTGGTTGAAACCCAAAAGTTGAAAGGGGACTTACAGGAGTAAGTGAGGTTTGCTTGCCAACCACTTAACCCCGGGTTGCCCAAGGGTTAGTCACCGCATGTTATGTTTCTATGAGTGAGATTAGGTGAAAATATGGGTGTTTTTTTTTTTTCTCAATAACTCAATTTTCAAAATTTTGGCTTGTGACATGAACTGTAGTAAAACAGGGAAAATCAGCTTTAACGTTTCCTGCTCCTGCAGTGTTGAAAGTTAAGTAAAGTGCTTATGATATTATCATCCCTCTCAGTCTCAGTATGACTGCTTGGATGAAGAAATAAATGTATATTTATGATCCACACATGCTGTCCGGAAGGTACTTTTGCATACTACTCAAAAATGTAGTGGCTCAGTCACTGGTCATCTATTAGGGGTTATCAAAAAAGTAAGGTTGATAGGGACCAAGACACAAATAAATTGTTAAAGGTCCAACTTTTGACTGACAGTAACTGAACAACAGCAAAACTTCATGAAATGAAGTTGAGAAGTTTTTTTTTTGTTTTGTTTTTTTTTTTACTACAAATTATACATTTTATATATGTGTGTGTGTGTGTGTGATATCACTCATTATGATTTACATTATGAACATTTCCTGTACCTAACACATACGTCAGAGCTTTATGGTTATGATTTCTGCTTTGGAAATTGCTGTTGGTTATTATTTCAGTGGGAAATATTCGTGAAATGAATAGAAAGAGATGGACCTTCCTGAGGAAGACCAGTTCCTTTATTTCTCTACCTTTGTGAGATTTCCTACCTGGGGCTCTTTAGGTTTTGTCCCGTGTGTGAATCAGTTCATGAATCATCTACAACGATGCCCCAGATCTGACTCATGTTTGTAACCGTTATTAAGGTAGACTTTGTTGGTCTGGTGGCATTTGTAAATCAAGAAGTACTGCACTGCAGTGGTTCATGACATCAGTGACCAAACTATCAGCTGAAACGCACACAAACACTTCATAACCAGCTCAGTTGGGCTTCAGATCAGGAGGGTTTTGTGTGTGACATCAGACTGATGTGTTGTGTTTACGTGCAGGGGTCATGAGGGGGACGCTGGTCATCATATTTCAGGCTCTGCTGTGGCCTGTCTCAGCATCAGGTATGACTGATATTCATTACACTTATCTGTCTGTTTTAGATGATAAAAGATTAATCTTGAAGCTGCTAATCAGTGGTTTATCCTAGACATTATTTGGATTCAATGAAGCAGTGTTGTCTCAAACTGTGCTCATATCTGCCGGAGATCTCAATATGAACTCCAACATTTCTCATCAAATGATCTGAACTGCCCTCTACATTAATTTAATAGCTTTAGACTCTTACTGGATGTTGACTTGTTACTCATTTGAGACAAATTTGATACTTAAAACATAACTGAGAACTCCTTAAGTCTCATCCGCTATGAAAGAGCAACATTTGAGTGATAAAAAAATTCCATTTCACTTCCAGTTTTGAATAAGTAATTCATACAGTGACTCTTAGAAAATATATTATGATAATTACATTTTCAGCCAAAATACACTGTAAAAGTTATTCTTAAGTATAATATAACAATGTTAAATATTTTTATATAAATGTATTTTCAATAAATATACTTATTTAAAAAAATTGTTTTACAGTGTATGTACATTTATATTGTCTATAATATATTTTTGAAAATACATTTTGGGTAAATGCAAGATTGGAAATGTATGTTCTTGTCCCTTGTTTTAGTACACTGTAAAAAAAATAAGAATTAAAATAAAGTAAAATTTTATATATATTTTATTTATTTGAAATTGTAAACAGATTATTGGAGTAGGTTTTTACAAGAAAATGCTATTTTAGTCAGTCATTCTTCTTCCAGTTTTAACATTTAATTCATTACTTAATTCTTTGTAATTATTTGTGAAATTTACTATTCATTTCTGAGTTAAAATTTTCAAAGTAAATTTTACACCAGATTTTTTCAGCATAAAACCCACACTAAATTATTATTCAATTAGTGTAATTAATGTAAATATATGAAGTTTTGCAAGAAGTCATTTTTACTATCAATTTAATTGTGGAAACACTAACTGTAGGTTACTGTAAACTTGGTTTTCTATTAGTAAAATAATAGTTGCAATGATACATTTTAAGTCAAGTGTTTTTCAAAGCGATCATAGGAGATGATTGTAGTTTTTGGGTGAGAATGCTAAAGTTTTCTCATAAATCTCTTGAATTGAACTGTGTATATCTCTAAAATGATGATGAAGATGTCTCATCATTCTCATCTGTCTTCCTCCAGCCCTGTTTACAGTCGGTTTACAGGAGAGCAGTTATGAAGCAGAGCTACATGAGGACGTCAGACTAGTGTGTTTGTTCTCCACGGTTAAAAGTCTTTCCGACCTCACTGTCATATGGAGCCGAGTCGAGCCGAAGCCGGCCGTGGATGTGTATCGGCTGGAGAGAGGCAGAGAGAATCACATTTACACCAGTGCCGCGTTCATAAAGCGCGCACAGCTCATCCACGAACAGCTGAATGAAAACCGAGCGGTGCTGCACTTGAAAAAGCTCCAGATTAAAGATTCAGGCACATACCGGTGTATCGTGAAAGAGGGAGATGATGGAGACTACAAGCAAGTCACGCTCAGTGTTACAGGTGCGTTTGACTTACAAAACACACAGCTTGACAAACCAGTTCATAAAGGTGATAGCTGCCTATATTTGTAAGAGCAAATGCAGTTGGTTTGCATGGCTTAATTAACTGCTGCAATGGTTCTCTTTCTTATTTCTTATTTTATATATATATATATATAGGGAGAGAAATAGAGAGAGAGAGTTTATACATTTTTAGATGCTCAATATTCAATACTGAATATAGCCAGTGTGTCAGCAGAAAGAGTAAAAAGCTCCAGATTAAAGATTCAGGCACATACCGGTGTATCGTGAAAGAGGGAGATGATGGAGACTACAAGCAAGTCACGCTCAGTGTTACAGGTGCGTTTGACTTACAAAACACACAGCTTGACAAACCAGTTCATAAAGGTGATAGCTGCCTATATTTGTAAGATATTAGTTGATTTGCAGTTGGTTTGCATGGCTTAATTAACTGCTGCAATGGTTCTCTTTCTTATTTCTTATTATATATATATATATATATAGGGAGAGAAATAGAGAGAGAGAGTTTATACATTTTTAGATGCTCAATATTCAATACTGAATATAGCCAGTGTGTCAGCAGAAAGAGTCCCATATTGCATAGCTGCAGTGCATTAAAATTACAATAAATCAATAAAAGGCTATATTTCTGCTGTATGAATATTGTTACATTCCTAAGCAGGAATTCCTGTTTATATTGCTAGGATGCAGCTTATAATAGTATATATCAGGGGTCATGAGGGGGACGCTGGTCATCATATTTCAGGCTCTGCTGTGGCCTGTCTCAGCATCAGGTATGACTGATATTCATTACACTTATCTGTCTGTTTTAGATGATAAAAGATTAATCTTGAAGCTGCTAATCAGTGGTTTATCCTAGACATTATTTGGATTCAATGAAGCAGTGTTGTCTCAAACTGTGCTCATATCTGCCGGAGATCTCAATATGAACTCCAACATTTCTCATCAAATGATCTGAACTGCCCTCTACATTAATTTAATAGCTTTAGACTCTTACTGGATGTTGACTTGTTACTCATTTGAGACAAATTTGATACTTAAAACATAACTGAGAACTCCTTAAGTCTCATCCGCTATGAAAGAGCAACATTTGAGTGATAAAAAAATTCCATTTCACTTCCAGTTTTGAATAAGTAATTCATACAGTGACTCTTAGAAAATATATTATGATAATTACATTTTCAGCCAAAATACACTGTAAAAGTTATTCTTAAGTATAATATAACAATGTTAAATATTTTTATATAAATGTATTTTCAATAAATATACTTATTTAAAAAAATTGTTTTACAGTGTATGTACATTTATATTGTCTATAATATATTTTTGAAAATACATTTTGGGTAAATGCAAGATTGGAAATGTATGTTCTTGTCCCTTGTTTTAGTACACTGTAAAAAAAATAAGAATTAAAATAAAGTAAAATTTTATATATATTTTATTTATTTGAAATTGTAAACAGATTATTGGAGTAGGTTTTTACAAGAAAATGCTATTTTAGTCAGTCATTCTTCTTCCAGTTTTAACATTTAATTCATTACTTAATTCTTTGTAATTATTTGTGAAATTTACTATTCATTTCTGAGTTAAAATTTTCAAAGTAAATTTTACACCAGATTTTTTCAGCATAAAACCCACACTAAATTATTATTCAATTAGTGTAATTAATGTAAATATATGAAGTTTTGCAAGAAGTCATTTTTACTATCAATTTAATTGTGGAAACACTAACTGTAGGTTACTGTAAACTTGGTTTTCTATTAGTAAAATAATAGTTGCAATGATACATTTTAAGTCAAGTGTTTTTCAAAGCGATCATAGGAGATGATTGTAGTTTTTGGGTGAGAATGCTAAAGTTTTCTCATAAATCTCTTGAATTGAACTGTGTATATCTCTAAAATGATGATGAAGATGTCTCATCATTCTCATCTGTCTTCCTCCAGCCCTGTTTACAGTCGGTTTACAGGAGAGCAGTTATGAAGCAGAGCTACATGAGGACGTCAGACTAGTGTGTTTGTTCTCCACGGTTAAAAGTCTTTCCGACCTCACTGTCATATGGAGCCGAGTCGAGCCGAAGCCGGCCGTGGATGTGTATCGGCTGGAGAGAGGCAGAGAGAATCACATTTACACCAGTGCCGCGTTCATAAAGCGCGCACAGCTCATCCACGAACAGCTGAATGAAAACCGAGCGGTGCTGCACTTGAAAAAGCTCCAGATTAAAGATTCAGGCACATACCGGTGTATCGTGAAAGAGGGAGATGATGGAGACTACAAGCAAGTCACGCTCAGTGTTACAGGTGCGTTTGACTTACAAAACACACAGCTTGACAAACCAGTTCATAAAGGTGATAGCTGCCTATATTTGTAAGATATTAGTTGATTTGCAGTTGGTTTGCATGGCTTAATTAACTGCTGCAATGGTTCTCTTTCTTATTTCTTATTATATATATATATATATATAGGGAGAGAAATAGAGAGAGAGAGTTTATACATTTTTAGATGCTCAATATTCAATACTGAATATAGCCAGTGTGTCAGCAGAAAGAGTCCCATATTGCATAGCTGCAGTGCATTAAAATTACAATAAATCAATAAAAGGCAATATTTCTGCTGTATAAATATTGTTACATTCCTAAGCAGGAATTCCTGTTTATATTGCTAGGATGCAGCTTATAATAGTATATATTAATATATATATTTAAAGAAATGTATTTATTTAATTGTACTGTATTTCAGTGAATTGCGCTCTTTGCTTTCTGAGTTGCATTTTTGAGCATATTGCATTGTTTTATTTATTTTGGCAAATCTAGTAGATCATCCAGGTAAGGTTTGGGTTTATTCAGTGTATATAGGAAATTATAGTCCTAGTATGGCAGAACATTTTCCCAAATATATCCATATTTTCTAAAACCCGAACCAGATTGTCATGCTTATAACTTTAGCTATATATTATGTTTGTGGTTTCCAGCTCTTTATACTCCCATGAAGAAGGCCATCATGGAGACGGGTCAGGATGAGGTCGAGCTGTCCTGTGAGTCTCAGGGATTCCCGTCCGCTCGGGTTATCTGGCGCGATGGTCAAAACACAAACCTCACAGAGATGTCCAACAGCACCACACGATCTACAGACGAAGATCTCATCCACGTCATCAGCAAGCTGACGGTCAAACGAGACCTCGTGAACAACTACACCTGCTCTTTCCTCGTGAAGGGTGAAATCCAGCAGACGGCCACCTTCAGCATCCCAGGTGAGTCTGATGTAGGAAAGGTTTATTAACTAGTATCAGCCTAGTATTGAAACGGGTTTGGAGAAATGTAGCGTTGCATCACTCGCTCAGCAATGGATGCTCTGCAGTGAATGGGTGCCGTCAGAATGAGAGTCCAAACAGCTGATTAAAAACATCACAATAATCCACCAGTAATCCACAGCACTCCAGTCCATCAGTTAATGTCTTGTGAAGCCAAAAGCTGCTTCTAACTGTTGCTTCTGGCAAAAATATGAGTCCATAATCCATAATATTGCTTCCTCTAGTGAAAAAGTCCATCTCCTGTTGTCTCTCGCATCAAAGTCCACCCACCTATTTGTTTAGAGCTGTTTTGGACTGTTTATACACTGCTTGATCTGTGCAGATTTCTCTCCTGATTCAGACCAGACCACTTTTTCACTGAAGGAAGCGATATTATGGATTTATATTATTGGATTATGGATTATGGACTTCTGGATATTTTTGCCAGAAGCAACAGTTAGAAGCAGCTTTTGGCTTCACAAGACATTAACTGTTGGACTGGAGTGCTGTGGATTACTTGTGAATTATTGTGATGTTTTTAATCAGCTGTTTGGACTCTCATTCTGACGGCACCCATTCACTGCAGAGCATCCATTGCTGAGCAAATGATGAAATGTCACTCAAAATGTGTGATTCAAATGAATGGACATTTTATATGCAACTAGTCTTAAACTCGGGCGGTAAATCTTTTTCGAAATGTATGTAGCGCTTTCGGGAAATAAGATCAGCTCATCTCTGTAGGAACGAGTATCAGCCTACAGATTTGAACAATGCCTTCGTTTTGATGCCATCATGTTTTGATGACATTTTGGTTGAAAAAAAGCATAATTTTTCTTGATGGTTTTCCCCGGATGTGGGGGCGTGTGATATGAAATACGCAGGTAAAGACGTCCACAAAAGAAAAACAGATCGGTTTCAGATAAATGTGGAGGAGTGCCTTTGTTACTGTTTTTTTCCAGCAGACATTAAGATCATAACGATGCAGATTTATTCATATGATGTTTCACTCTAAAGCAAGTAGAAGGTCATTTTTTTCTGTTACGTAACAGAGTTGTACAATACCCCACATTTATTGAGTGTATAAGTGTTTCTAAAGAATGCAATTAGCTTTAATTAAATTGTTTCATAGCATATCTGACTGGATTAGCCATATTCAAAGCAGGATTATCATTATTAACTGAAACTAAAACCATAACGATGTTTAATTACTTACTAAAAGTTAACTGAAATAAAATGTAAAAACTTCAGCAAGTTGCAAAGGCAGCATTTGTCATTTCTATGTAGTTTAAGTGGAAGTACAAAAATAACTAAAAATAAATAAACTAAACTAAAAATAAATCAAACAAAAAAAACTAAAAATATATAAAAATGACAAACTCTTTTAAACTTTAAAATTATCACAACAGAAAATATTAAAATAAAATGTTATTTATGTTATATATATAGAGAGAGAGAGAGAGAATTTTTTTTTTTTTGTGCAACTACTGTCCTGCAGGAAAATGCATTATGTGAATATTTTAAGCGACAGATATTTAAAGCCAACATTTCTCTTTTTCCAGATGAATTCCCTCCTCACTGTTCTACTCCGTACGTGTGGATTGTCGCCGTGGTCGTCGTGCTTTTAGCCATTGTCTTCATCTCCGTCATCCTGCGTATGAGAAAAAACGGTACTTTGACATTTACATTGCACACTTATTTACCTTTATTTAAAAAGTGCTGTTATGACACATTCCATAGTAATACCGTGATTTTTGGATCATTATATTATTTGAAGTACCTTGGAGTAGCATGCAGCATTTACATTTCATCTGTAACACTACAGGTGATTCTGTCACTTTTTTACTGTTCGTTACGGCTCATTAAAATGTGTCCGTTCATATTGCGTCTTATATGTTGAACTGGTTTTAGTTGTGACCAGTGTAGATTTGCTTAATTGATTTATTGGTTGTTTTCGAGAGTAGTCTTGTGAGTCAACATCATATGATATTAAGCAGCTTGTAAAGAAGGAATCCCCAGTTTATTCAGGAAATAGAAACTAGGTGTTGTCAGCTGACACAGGTGAAAACCTCATTAGTCATTTGCATGCTGTGTGTGACTAGGCACTTTTGAAAAGGTTTGAGCTTAAAAATTCATTAAAAGCAATTAGTTATCTTGCACATGCACAGATCTGAGCTTCTGTCTCTGTGGCATTGTGAAACTAGTACATGCAGAAACCGGAATGACCCAGTGAATTACCCTGATATAACCCGGTTACTGACCAGACCTAATATAGTCACTGTTGTCATCCATCATATTATCAGACAGGATTTTGGGCTATGATTATAAAACACACTAACATACTACACTTACTGTTTCTGCCGTACATAGTGTGTGTACCTGTAGGGTATGTGATCATTTGATAACAATGTAGCATAGCACTATTTTAAAACCATATGTGACCCAGGACCACAAAACCAGTCATCAAGGGTCAATTTTTTGAAATTGAGATTTATACATCATCTGAAAGCTGAATAAATATGCTTTCCATTGATGTATAGTTTGTTAGGATAGGACAATATTTGGACAAATCTGGAATCTGAGGGTGCAAAAAAATCTAAATATTGAGGAAAATCATCTTTAAAGTTGTTCAAATGAAGTTCTTCAATATGTTGGTTTATTAACATTACATCAGTTAATGAAATACGGTATTTTATTGTGAATTTAAGTTAAGTCTGTAAAACCTCAAATGTTGCTACCATATTTTTTACGGTGAAGTTCTGGCAACCACAGCTGCCGGTATTTTACCGTAAATGTCACCGTTTTTTTTTACAGTGTGGCATCATGTGCACTGAACATGTGCTGTTGCTACAGTAAGCTTTATACATGATCTGACCTTTAATAAGAAGGTTTCCTGACAACGCATGTTTTACAGATATAACCCTGACAGTGACAAAAACATTGGCCATTGCCTGATTATGAGCTGAATGCTTAGAAGAAGCTTTTAGTGTTTGTCAACCACTGATGATCAGATTATAAAATCATTACAATGCAAAAAAAGCTGTTTCATATCCTCTTTTTGTGTGCAACCATGGGTGAATTCCAATAAATAATGATAAAACGTGACCTCTATCTCTATCACCTCTATCTATTTCCAGGTCAGAAAAACCGACGAAGTGAATCTAAATGTGCTTTCCTCTTCCCACATGCATCCTCTGCCATCACTGATTGTGAGTTTTTCAAGTACATTTACATCATTTCCAGAACATGAATGGGCTTTTTATGAAATGAACGTCAATATAAAGTGGCTGTAAAGGCACCGTAAAAACAATATACTGTATTTCCTGTTGAGAGCATACAATACAATTCAGTACATGCTGCTGAGAGATTAACTTGCATTTTATATCATATATTATTTTAGAAATGTGTGTGTGTGTGTGTGTATATATAATTTCATTTTGAAATATATATCGAAAACATGCCTTAAAATAATATGTCAACTTGACTTTAATATATTATCTTCACATAAATATATTATTGAGACGGTTTAGAGACTTATTTACTCATTAATTTTTATAAATATTTTATTCAAACTGTTAACACTTATTTAGCATGTTGTGTATTTTTATTTATTATTTGAATACATTTATTTATTTATTGCTGTATGGTTTAAACCTGCAATATTTTTATTTTACTATTTTTATTTTTACCTCAACCAGTGTTATTTTAGTATCACTGAGATGCTATTACAGTTTTATAAATATTTATTAGTACTTCAATATGTTGGTTTATTAACATTACATCAGTTAATGAAATACGGTATTTTATTGTGAATTTAAGTTAAGTCTGTAAAACCTCAAATGTTGCTACCATATTTTTTACGGTGAAGTTCTGGCAACCACAGCTGCCGGTATTTTACCGTAAATGTCACCGTTTTTTTTTACAGTGTGGCATCATGTGCACTGAACATGTGCTGTTGCTACAGTAAGCTTTATACATGATCTGACCTTTAATAAGAAGGTTTCCTGACAACGCATGTTTTACAGATATAACCCTGACAGTGACAAAAACATTGGCCATTGCCTGATTATGAGCTGAATGCTTAGAAGAAGCTTTTAGTGTCTGTCAACCGCTGATGATCAGATTATAAAATCATTACAATGCAAAAAAAGCTGTTTCATATCCTCTTTTTGTGTGCAACCATGGGTGAATTCCAATAAATAATGATAAAACGTGACCTCTATCTCTATCACCTCTATCTATTTCCAGGTCAGAAAAACCGACGAAGTGAATCTAAATGTGCTTTCCTCTTCCCACATGCATCCTCTGCCATCACTGATTGTGAGTTTTTCAAGTACATTTACATCATTTCCAGAACATGAATGGGCTTTTTATGAAATGAACGTCAATATAAAGTGGCTGTAAAGGCACCGTAAAAACAATATACTGTATTTCCTGTTGAGAGCATACAATACAATACACGCATACAGTACATGCTGCTGAGAGATTAACTTGCATTTTATATCATATATTATTTTAGAAATGTGTGTGTGTGTGTGTGTGTGTGTGTGTGTGTATATATAATTTCATTTTGAAATATATATCGAAAACATGCCTTAAAATAATATGTCAACTTGACTTTAATATATTATCTTCACATAAATATATTATTGAGACGGTTTAGAGACTTATTTACTCATTAATTTTTATAAATATTTTATTCAAACTGTTAACACTTATTTAGCATGTTGTGTGTTTTTATTTATTATTTGAATACATTTATTTATTTATTGCTGTATGGTTTAAACCTGCAATATTTTTATTTTACTATTTTTATTTTTACCTCAACCAGTGTTATTTTAGTATCACTGAGATGCTATTACAGTTTTATAAATATTTTGAATTAATTTTGTATTTTTATTTTTCCTGTTTTTATTTTAATCATTCATTCATTCAATAATTCGTCTCTATAGTTTTTATTTCAGTTTTAGTTATTTTAGTACATCAAGTAAAACTAAATAAAAAATGAGAAATATTGCTTTAGCAACTACCTGAAAATAAATAAGTTTAAGTTTTTATATATATTGTTTTATTTCAGTTAATGTTTATTTTATTCCAAGTAACTAAAACATTCTTTTTTTTGTTGTTGTTTTAGTTTTAGTTAATGATAACCTTGACCTCAACACAATAAACTCTATATCCATTTCATTTTATTGATCATACTTCTCTTTCATTGACAGCTTTATTGACGGTGAACGAGAACAAGCCGCAAACATGTGACTTGAACTCAGAAGGTAAAGCATGTTCTGATATAATTATGATGGCAAGTTAATGTTTAACCTGCTGACGTTCAGTACAGTAGAAACTGGAAATATGACCCTTGAGGCCCAGACTGCACCTGTACTGTAATCTGTCTAGTGTCTATAGCACGCTGTGAAGCACCTGGAGGTTTCATGTGATTGTGAATCACTGAAGCCTGTTATGAATTTAGTTGATGTGGGCATTAGTCAAATGGAAAATGTTCTGCATATTGTTGCTCTTGTGACTCTTGTGTGTCTTTCATTTGTGCAGAAGCTACAGAAAAACCTCTATCCCTGAGGAACGTGCTTATACGACAGTATTCACAGCTCTGCACAAACACTGAGATGAAAAGCAGATTTGTTTCATATGCACTTCTCAGCAAGTAAGCAACCGATTGATATGAGGGAATTATGAATGTGACACAAACACTTAAAGGGATAGTTCACCCAAAAATAAAAATGTGATGTTTATCTGCTTACCCCCAGGGCATCCAAGATGTAGGTGACTTTATTTCTTCAGTAGAACACATTTGATGATTTTTAACTCCAGCCGTTGCAGTCTGTCAGTCGTATAATGCATGGCAATGGTAACAAAATCTATGAGAGTAAAAAAAAACATGCACAGACAAATCCAAATTAAACCCTGCGGCTCGTGATGACACATTGATGTCCTAAGACACGAAACGATCGGTTTGTGCGAGAAACCGAACAGTATTTATATCATATTTTACCTCTAATACACCACTATGTCTAACTGTCTTTGAGCATGCACACGGCATCCAGTGCGTGAGGTGTGTACGCGCTCTGGCGTAGTTTACGTTAATGGGTGTGTTGATATCCAGCCGAAGAGCAATCAACCATAACTTCAGGCGAGCAGGCTCAGAAGTTGGGAATACGTGGAAAGTCACCACTCGCGAATGAGTTCACGCGAGTCGGTTTGAACAATCCGGATAAGCGCAAGTAAGTACTATTTTGATTAGCTGTCGTACCTACAATAACTGTGCACTGTGTAACCAATGAGTGACGTATACGCGTGAGAGATCACTTCCGGCGCTTGCGTAAACTACGCCAGAGCGTGTACACACCTCACGCACCGGATGCCATGCTCGCACCCAAAGACAGTTGGACATAGTGGTGTATTAGAGGTAAAAAATAATTATATAAATACTGTTCGGTTTCTGGCACAAACCGATCGTTTCGTGTCTTAGGACATCAATGTGTCGTCACGAGCCGCAGGGTTTAATTTGGATTTGTCTGTGTGTGTTTTTTTTACATAGATGTTGTTACCATTGCCATGCATTATACGACTGATAGACTGCAACGGTTAAAGTTAAAAATCATCATTTGTGTTCTACTGAAGAAACAAAGTCACCTACATCTTGGATGCCCTGGGGGTAAGCAGATAAACATCACATTTTCATTTTTGGGTGAACTATCCCTTTAAGCATGCTAAGAGTCACTCATGTGTTGAATCACACACACTAACACATGACAGGGAACTTCTTTAAATAAACAGAGTGATTACTGTCTGTAAGAACAATGCACACACACACACACTCTGATTTATGAGCTTACATTGCAAAAAAATTATTTTCTTCCTCAGTATTTTTGTTGTTTTCCAGTACAAATATATAAACATTATTAAAACAAGACACATTTACTTGGTTTAAGATATTGAGTCTTTTTGGAAAATTATCAAAATTAAGTTTGCTTAAAACAAGAAAAACATTGGTTTGGAAAGAAGAATACAGTTCAAAGGGAAAACGAGTATTTTTACACCTTTTCAGAAAACAAGACTACCTTCTCAAGTAAATGTATATTGATTTAAGATATTTATTCATTTATTTATTAATTTATAGACATTTAATGGAAATCTAATAGAAAAATAAGACCAAATACTAAGTAAAATAAAACGTTTAATATTTAATCTCTGAGATGTCCATTAAGAAATTGCATAATTATAATTCTGAACTTTTAAATGGATCCCAAACTCGCATATTTCAAACATTTTATTTTTCTTTATTGCTTTACTTCTTTATTGTATTGTTTTATAAGTATTTAACAATTTAGTATTTAAATTAGTTTGTATTTAATTAATTGTTTGTTTGTTTTATCTATTTATTTAAAAATATTTTTATTTTGTATTTTATTTTATTTCTTTAAATACATTTTATTTTATTCATTTGTTTTTAAGTATTTTACATTTTTGAATTTCAATTGTAAATATATTTAAATGTGAATTAATTTATTCATTTGTTTTTACTTTTAAATGTATTTAAATCTAATTTAAACTTAATGTATTATTTTTAAATTCATGTGCTCTATCTATATATATATATATATATATATATGAAAGTGAGTAAGGTATAACCGTTTCCAGTGAACTGCTGATAAACACAGCTCTGGCTAATTGAGAGGTTACCAAACCACAATAAACACACATTACTCATTGATTTGCGTGTTAAACCACGTCATTTTCCCCTCTTGATTCCAGAGAAGGCCAATCTCTAAACATCAGCTCCATTCTGCCTGATAAGAAAGAAACCATCCTTCTGTTTGGAGAACCAGGCAGCGGGAAAACCAGCGTGGCCCAAATCCTGTCGTCCTGCTGGGCTGAGAGGACCACGACAGACCCCTTCAACATCCGCCGGCTCCATCTGGTTTTCCAGGTGGACTGTAGCCGAGCGAAAGGAGACTTTTTCCAGGTGGTAAAGTCCAGCATTTCTCATGAAAAACCACTAGACGTGTCTGAGTTCAGAGAGACGCTTCTGGGCCCGACGGACTGTTTGCTCATCCTGGATGGATATCAAGAGGGAAACAAGGACCTAGATGAAACACTCGAATGGTTTCTAACAGAGCGGCAGACATGCAGGGTGTTAGTGACATCACATCCAGGAAAATGTCCAGCCCTGGAGAAAAACACCAGGACAGTATTCCAACTTATTCAGAAACCGGAAGAGTCTGGATCATGAAATCGGATAAATTTCATATTTGCACAGACTATGCAATTTCATGTTACAGCAATGTTCAGCAGTTCCAGAAGATGGATCTGCCTTTTGTTTCTTGGGAATTTTTTATGTTCTGACTTTTGGTAAACCGGACTCATCTGACAGGAGATCGAACCATTTCACAATACTTGAATTCAGTATTTTTCAAGGACCAAGTACAGAAAAAGAGAAATGAAATCACAGTTCTTAAACCTTATTTCTGCAAAAAGTGTTGAAACAATTTGCACTCAGAAATCACTAGTAATAGCTACAAAGAAACTGCTAGCAACACATTGACTTAAATGTGAAATTTTGAAATAGCATTTTCTTGTAAAACGTTTTATTTACAGAATCATGTGAACTCCTTATCGGTCAATGCATATGGTTTCAGGAATAACACGGGTCAGATTTGCATGTTTTCTGCTAGTTTTGTCACGCAGACCTGGCAACCCTGGCTGTATGGAGCAGAGCAGATGAGTTTAGTTTAGTGTAACTGTGTAACGCACTAAATTGCGGGATAGTGAGACCTGCGCTACGTTTTTTGACCACCCACAGTAAAGGTAAAACCACCCACTCCCGCCAGATTTGCATTGGGTCCCGCGGGATCCCAATCCCAATGCAGCCCTCCACTTTGATGCATGTAATGTTAAACAGCAAAGTTATACGTCTTGCATGAATATAATTCTTTTTTTCTAAATGATGAGTTTCTCTATACACTGAAATAGCAGATAATAAATAAAAAAAACACAAAGGTTAATCAAGGGGTTTAATAAAGGGTCAAAGGTCTTTGGCCATGATGTTTTGCATGTTACTTCACATCCACAATAATTAAAATATATTTTTTAAGTGTGTTCACCATAGACAACACCAGCATCAGAGGGTTAAAGTGTAATTTCTGACTGATCTGACTCTAAAAAATGACTTTGTGTGTGTGCAACCCAGTTTTGCACCAATAAAAGTCATCTGTATATGTATTATGACATTTTAGTTTTTTTGTATTCCTGTAATAGTACCACATCCAGATAAAGGATTCGTTTGCTCTTTATGAGCTGATTGTTCAAGGTAATTAGATTTATTTAGTCATAAAATTTAATTTGGACTCTAATAAAACTTTTAGACGTTAGCACTTGAAGCACATTTCAGGTTACTCAACAAACAGTGCAATGCAACCAGACTTGGTTTATCAGGACAGAAGTGTGTGGGCATGGAGGGATTCCCCGTGTCTCCGAACCACTGATATTTCCTAATTCCTAATTCAACCAACAAAAAAAGGAACAAATGGAGCTTTTGTTGTTCTTTCTTATTTAATCTATGGTACTAAAACCACATACATGCTGCAGAGGTTTGGGAGGGATAAAACCCCCAAACTCCCGGTATTATTTTGTAAACTGAATAAAATTTTCAGCCGTAAATTTGTCTAAATGCAACTGTCAGTTGCATGAAAAATCACCCTCAGGCTATCCAAGATGTAGAAGGGTTTGTCAGGTTTGAAGAAATGTAGCATTGCATCACTTGCTCAGCAATGGATGCTCTCTGCAGTGAATGGGTGCCGTCAGAATGAGAGTCCAAACAGCTGATAAAAACATCCACAAGTAATCCACACCACTCCAGTCCATCAATTAATGTCCTATGCAGCCAAACGCTACATGTTTGTAAGGAACAAATCCATAATTAAGACGCTTTAACTTCAAACCATTTCTTCCTGCTAAAATACGAGTCCATATTAACGCTTCCTCCAGTGAAAATCCATCTCCTGTTGTCTCTCACATCAAAATCCACCCACATATTTTTTAGAGCTGTTTTAGCTTGTAAACAGAGCTTGATCTGTGCAGATTTCTCTCCTGATTCAGATGAGACGACTTAAAATCAATATTATGGAGAGAGGACTTTTGGCCAGAAACAACAACAAAGCAAGTTAAAAACTATTAATGATTAATTTGTTTCATACAAACACACAGCTTTTGGCTTCAGAAGATGTTAACTGATGGACTGGAGTGGTGTGGATTATTGTGATGTTTTTATCAGCTGTTTGGACTCTCATTCTGACGGCACCCATTCACCGCAGAGGATCCATTGCTGAGACACTGATGCAGAGCTACATTTCTCCAAACCTGATGAAGAAACAAACTCATCTACATCTTGGATAGCCTGAGGGTGAGGACATGTTCAGCCAATTTTATTTTCAGGTTAACTATTTCTTTAATAGATGAGCTTTCACTTTCATATTCAATGTTACTGAGTAAAATGATTAAGTGTTGTTGATATATTTGCAGATAAGAATGTGCTATATTTCCTCCTTTCTCGTCTCTTCACATCTACACTTTAATTTAGATGTGGTTTTTACCACCAATGTGTCACTATAATAAGATTTAGCTTGAAGTTCGTTCCTCCTTGCCTGTTTTAGTTAATTATTTTGTAACGCAGTGTTGTCCATGAATTCTTAAATCTGGAATGACATTGAATTCCCCATTTGAAACAATGCATCAGATTCAACAAGCTGATTGTGTTGGTTAACGTCCGGGTTTGCATGTTAAAAAAGTGTATAGTGGACAACACATGTAACCTCAGGCCTGTTTATGGTCAGATGGGACTCATCGGTGCTTTCCAGCCGACTCATTTCTGACCTCTCTTAACCTCTGGACATGATGAAACACAGGCACTTTTAGCAGGAGGAATAAAAACACACATTTATAATTGTTTCTTCAAATATGGGCACTTTTGGGCTTTTAGAAATAAAGGTTTAAAACACTTTTCATTAGTTTGCATTGGTTAAATTTGTTAACAAGCCAACAGTGGACAGACGTGCATCACATAAAAAATCATTTTTGCACTTTTTTTCTGAAAGTCATCAACATTTTCATCATTATTCTGTGGTGGAAATGACATTTTAGGAACTTTCTACACTAAACTATTTTCTATATATTAACAATATATTAATGCTATCATAATTTCATCAAATTAATGCAGAAACAACATAAAGTTTATATATTTTAATATGTGTTTAATGGCATCTTTTTACAAAGTAGCATATTATTAATGAAGGCTTTAGTGTCATTGATACAAATACTGCTACTGGTTAAATGCATTTCCCCATAGCCACTAATTATAAACATTCAACATTTGGAAAATATAACTTTTAAGTGAACTTAAAACAATCTTTACATAAACTATAAATTGTACATGCACAAACTATAAACTAAACATGTATTCAAGGAACAAAGTTAATGAGCGAGCAGAGCAGTGAGTGATTTCTCTTTTTCTTTAGTTCTTTGATTTACAGCAATGACAGACTGCAGCGGGTTTCACTATAAAACCAGCACTGTCTCTTTAAAACCTGATGCACATGATGTGGATCTGACACGCATTCGATTTCCCCCAAACTCTTTAAGGGCATTTAGGAGTGTCTGCGAGGTCACTCGCCAAAAACAGGCATTTTGGCAAAACTGTGTGTGGTTTTTGTCCATGAAAGAGAAGTCCTGATGGCATATTGACGGCTTCACACAGCTCATGAGTAGTTGAATGTCTCCCAGTTAGTTGGAGTTAACTTGAGACCAGATAGGGTTCAAATCTGGACTCACAGTGTGTGTGTGTGTATGCATATATACACAGCTCATGAGTAGTTGAATGTCTCCCAGTTAGTTGGAGTTAACTTGAGACCAGATAGGGTTCAAATCTGGACTCTGACCAGGCCAAAACATGAGCCTGATGGACTTGTTCTTAAGCCACTTCTTGGATTGAAAAATAATATTTGATCTTTCCTCTTTAGGTATAGTTTCAGTTGTGGGAAGTGAGCTAATATATATATGCACACACACACACAGTGTGTGTGTGTGTGTATGCATATATAAAGTATATTAGCTCACTAAGAATATGGGGATGCATACAAACACTAGTCATACTTTGGTGATGAGAGTAAATGTTTCCCAGCAGAGCTCACTTTCACTAAAAGAATCTCAAACACATTGTCTTTATGAGGAAGATTAATGTCCTGTTTATGAGAAGGAGGTCCAACCCTTCTCATATAACTACAGTCAAATATGACCTTAAGAATAAAACAGTTGCTGAAGAGCCTGAGCCTCTGGATTAATAAATAAGGAACAAGGAAACTGAACGCAAACACAGCATGCAACAACAACAGCTTTATAAAAGTTTTCATAATAGCCCGGCAAACTGCTTCCTGGTTCCTTGTATCTGCGTCTCCCTACTATTTGTCTTTTACTTCCTGGTGACCTTTGAGACAGTTTGCAAATATATTTTGGGAAACACTTCATTCTATTTATTGTTCTGTATTTCTATTCAGTGTTCTAATGTTCTCTTCTGTTTCCTTGTTCTGTTCAGTTATTGTGGGTCCCAAGGTGCAAAGTTTTGTTTTGCATGTCGATTCAAGTGTTGCAAAGAGGAAAAAGATGACATGCAAAATTATCAAAAGTTCACTAAATGCATATTATTATTATTGTTGTTGATGATGATGATGATAATGATAAACATGTGGGGTTGGGGGTTAACTATAGACCCGATATAGTCCGACTATGAGTAACCCACTTCTAGTCAATGTCGGTTTTTCATGTCGGTTTTGCCAGAATAACTTGCGAGATGTATGATATTCCGTCATGTAAGCAAAGTCAACAGTGATTACAAGGTGTTTGGTTTCATTTCTTTAACATGTTCTATACGTAGCCACTATTTAGCTCGTAGTCAGACCGGCTAGCCACTTATAGCCAAAACTGATTCATTGTAGTTTTTGGCCAGGCAGTGCATGAGAAGGTCATTTGATACCCCATCATGTTCGCAATGCCAATAATATTTACAAGATGTAAGAGTCATTTCATTGAAATGGTCTGTTGCCACGATTTAGCTCTGAATTGGACGGGCTACGTGTAGTCTGCTTTTAGCCCACCTGGCGAAATCGAGGCAATCAGTTGTCTAATTATAACGGCTTGGCTACATCGGCCCTATAGCAGACCAGCGATGGATGGTCCCCCCAGCGATGGATGCCCCCCCCCCCACCCCCCCCTCCACGGATGTCAATGGGGACCATAAAATGAAGGTGAACTATCCCTTTAAGGAATGCAATTGGTGAGCATTCTAAACAAGCACCATTTTGAAATATCTTAAGTTATTCAAGATATTTTTTGTCATTCTTTATTTTTATTATCTTAACTTGTATTCATAATATTGTATTTATTATTGTATTCATTATATTGTATTGTATTTATAATATGTTATTTTGTCATTAAATTCATATTGCAAATGCAAAAAATGCAAAGAACATACCTGGGCCAGTGATGTGACGCTAATTTATCCTAAAATAAGAAATGCAATTCATATAGACAGTGACTTGAATATAAGCCACGACACTTCTGTGATTAACTAGTTTTAATTTTTTTTAAATTAAAACACTATTTGTAGCTTTAAAAAATAGACTAAGAATACAGCATGTTGCTGTCATGAAAAAATAAATGATAAATAACCTCGATCCGCTGCCGCCCTCTCGTGGTTAAAAGGGGCACCTGCATCAGATAAAGATGCGAATTTTTCATGTTCACTACAGGTGTATATGCTTCCATAGGTGTACTGTAACGCATCCATACAGGTGTAATGTCCACAATCGAAAGCTGTGCGAGATATATTTGTATAAACACATTTATTTTAAACATGTATGGCTCAATGATGTTATCTATTACATTCTAAAATAAAAAGTGACTTAAATGTAATATTGTCATATCATCAATACACATTCTAAAAATGGTATGAAAGAGGGGAGCTGCGATAAAAATGAGGTGCCAGTAATGTTAATAAAATAATAATTGCAGTTACTGCCATGAAATACAAATGAAAGGCCACTTCACATTTCAGCCCATTAGATGGCAGAAATACACCATCATTACATTAGAAATCAGAGCAGAAGAAGAGTAATGCTGAACAGCAGCTGTAAATGGAAAGAAGTGAAGGAGTGAAGGAGTGAAGGTGATCCAGGTGTGTGTCTGTCTCGATTCCTTACTGAAGACTGATGAACATTCAGGTCTGAAACATTAGAAGAGCTGTTAAATAACCAATAATATAAGGCAAGAGCTAAAAAAATTAAAATAAACTGACATAATACATCTAAATAATAATAATAATAATAATAATAATAATGCTTAACACATAAAAATATAACAAAAACTAGAAAATGTTAATCAAGACATAGATAGATAGATAGATAGATAGATAGATAGATAGATAGATAGATAGATAGGTTTCAGGTTAAAACATACGGAGAGTGTCCGTATGCATGTCCTCAGTGTGGAAAGAGCTTCCCGAGCTCATACGTCCTCAAAAGTCTCAAAAATCCATTCTGATAGGAAGCCCTGCTTGTGTTCGTTCTGTGGAAAGAGGTTTTTCCATTTAAAGGAGCACCAGAAGATGCACGCCGCTGTGAGAGCTCATCTGTGCTTTGAGTGTGAGAAGAGTTTCTGCTTCATATTGAATATCTAACACCAGTACATCTATGTTCATATAGTTGACTATAGTTTGTTTTCATTTCAACAGCATTGTAGTGCTCACTGCAGAGCCAAATGACATGCAGCACCCCCTCTCTCTCTCTCTCTGGGAGTAATAGGTGGAGCTTGACTTAGTCTAGCTCCACCTCTGTGGACCTAATAGGTGGAGTAATGTTTAGTGATAGGGTTAGGGTTAGGTTGGCTCATCTAGTTAAATTACACATCAATCTTCATTAACACCTTCAGTGAAGCCCTGCCTACACATACTCACCATTTAAAATGCTGTAGAAAATTCCCACTCCTCCCACACCCAACAAGAAAAAACTACTTCAGGGGAAACAACACGACCTACAACTGAAGATGGCTGATCCAGAGCCCTGCAAAATACAAAATGACGACACTGAGGAACAAAGTGGTAGGTGACCATTTTTGATTTCTCATTAATAACCGCTAAGATCACACCTTTATATAAGTGCAAAATCATAGAAATGCATCTGTGATCATAGTTGCCTACTTAGTTGATTTATAAGGACTTAAGTTATGTTTAACACCTGATAGGTAGCCTAACCAGAAATTAAATACTTGAGGATGATTGCTTTCTGCTGTTAAGTGTCTAATGTGTTTATTTTAGAACAATGTGAAGCTGAGGAGAAACCTCCTCATCTCCACAAACAACAAAGCACTCAAAAAAGAGGAGAGAAACGTCCCTTCACTTGCTCTCTGTGTGGAAAGGGCTCCATGCGAAAATCAGACCTGAAGAAACACATGAGCATCCATACCGGAGAGAAACCCTTCACGTGCCATCAGTGTGGAAAGAGCTTCGTGAGAGCAAATATTCTCAAAAATCATCTGCTCTCTCACTCCGGAGAACGATCGTTTGGCTGTGATCAGTGCGATAAGACATTCGTTTTGGAGGTGTACCTAAAGAGACACATGAAAGTTCATGCTGCTGTGAAACCTCATGTTTGTACTTCTTGTGGAAAGAGTTTTGCACTGATGCAAACTCTACAAGTTCACCAGAGTATTCATACTGGAGTGAAACCTCATATGTGCTTTGACTGCGGGAAGACCTTTACTACATCCAGCGACTTAAAAATACACCAGAGGATTCACACTGGAGAGAAACCGTACAAGTGCTCACACTGTGACAAGAGTTTCGCTCATTTATCATCTCTGAAAACGCACGAGAGAGTTCATACTGGAGAAAGGCCGTACCGGTGCTCTTCATGCAAGAGGGGTTTCACCAATTTACCAAATTTACTGAAACATAAGAAAAGGTGTTGCCTAAAGAGGTCTACATGACTTACAAGCCAATAGTTTGATATTCTGATAGAGCAAGCAATGTAACTTATTGGGCCAAATTTGCAGAAGATTGTTGAATATTGTTTGCTCAACAATGGAAGTTGCCTTAAAATGCCAGAGTTTTAGTTGGGATGTTTTATGTTCGGGACTAATCGAATGATCTCGATTAGTCCATTACTTCTACATCCATATGCTGAGCAAATTGTTGTTGGTTAGGTTAAGAGGTGGTGTGATGCACTTTTATTATTATTACTGATCTCATTTGATGAATCTATGGTCATATACATTATATCGTATGTATAATTTATGCTACAGCAATAAAAAGTGAACAAAACCTTGTACTTGTGGGAACCTTGTCGTCTTTTAACTAAAAAGTGGAGCAGATGTTTTTCAATTTATATTTCCTACCAAAATAACACACACCTCTGAGAAGCTCAAACTGGATATGAAAAAAAAACTGTTTTGCAGCTGCAATCTAGTGGCTATGAACTAACATGAAAATAATTTAAGCTTTTAACTGCACGCCTACATTTATTAAAGCCAGTGTCCTCCAAACACAAGAGAGATGAAATGTTTACAACTTATTTTATCTTTTTTTTCTTACATAACTTTTGCCATTGATTAAGGAGAAAAAAAGTTATTTTTATTGCCTTGAGTACGTTTCTTATTTTGAAGCAGAGTCTGTGCATCAGAACTTAAAAAGATTAAGATGCAGAATGTGAGGATGATAAATGCAAAATAATGATTTGCTACATTTTAATTCTAGTAATTGTGCCATTTTATATTTCTTGTATAATTGAGTTACAAAATGCACACCATTCCCTTTCTATTATAAGATGCTGCATCTGACAAGATTCAAAAGATTTATTTGTTTTGATCAAAGTAACCTGCATGACTTTATGAAGTTAAGTCAATTTTATGAAGTTTAGTAACTCTTGGTGGCGCCGTTTGAGTCAAACACGTGGAGGCTCTGAATCTGCTGTGTTTATCAGACTGTGAGTGCATTCAATTCATTATTGTGAGAAATCGGAATATCAGAACTTGGCATTAAGCTCGTCCAGTGTCTGATTTCCTAGCGAATGACTCCATTTACAGAATCTAAAACATCTCTGACTCTGATAGTGAGTGCGTGAAATTAGTACTTTCGTCATGCTGGCTTGAAATGAACCAAGATTGAGACTCTGAACTGCTGTGGGAATTGAAATATGTTTGAACAATGTTGGAAATCTGGAGCTCATTTCTGACAGCACCACATTTGAGAAGATAAAGACTGAAATATCATAAAGAAATAACAGTTATTTACAGTAGATGAACACAACACTCATTTGATGTTTGTCATTGTTTCATAGAATTGTTTCTAAATGACTATTTAAGCGAAACACGATTGAGAGCTATTGTAAGTGTGATGAGCGTTTGCTAAATGAGCTCCACTGACACCTTCAGTGAAGCCGCTCCACAGCCGTTCACGAGAGTGTAAATGCTGGAGAATATTCTCATCTTCCCACAGCTGAAGAAGCAGCAAGCAGGAGGAATTACTCCAGGAGGAACAGCTGACATACTGTTGAAAAGATGGAGTTTGAGGAAGAGTCCTGCAGAATGAGAGATGAAGATCCAGAGGAACAGACAGGTTGGTGTTTTCCTTCAGTCTCTTTAATGACTGATGAGGAACATTAAGATGAAAACTGACATATAATACATCTAAAACTAGATACTAGTAGACTTAAAGGGATAGTTCACCCAAAAATGAAAATGCGATGTTAATCTGCTTACCCCCAGGGCATCCAAGATGTAGGTGACTTTGTTTCTTCAGTAGAACACAAACGAAGATTTTTAACTCAAATCGTTGCAGTCTGTCAGTCTTATAGTGTAAGTGAATGGGAATCACGGCTTTGAGAGTCAAAAAAACACACAAACAAAACCAAATTGAACCCTGCGGCTCGTGACGACACGAAACGATCGGTCTGTGCAAGAAACTGAACTGTATTTATATCGCTTTTTTAACCTCTGATTCACGCAATGTCTGTTTGACATGTTTAATGAAATTCAGATTAAGCAAAAGCCAGAATTAGTTTCAGAGTGTCATTTGTTAAAGTTAGTCGATAAAACACTACAATGGATACAATTTGTGTTGAGGAGTTAAATTAATCACATTAACTGCATATAAGCATTTGAGAATCAATGGCAAAATTCATACATAAAATCATCATCCATATCATGAACAAACCAGTATCATGTTGCCCCCCCCCCCACCCCCCCCTCCACGGATGTCAATGGGGACCATAAAATGAAGGTGAACTATCCCTTTAAGGAATGCAATTGGTGAGCATTCTAAACAAGCACCATTTTGAAATATCTTAAGTTATTCAAGATATTTTTTGTCATTCTTTATTTTTATTATCTTAACTTGTATTCATAATATTGTATTTATTATTGTATTCATTATATTGTATTGTATTTATAATATGTTATTTTGTCATTAAATTCATATTGCAAATGCAAAAAATGCAAAGAACATACCTGGGCCAGTGATGTGACGCTAATTTATCCTAAAATAAGAAATGCAATTCATATAGACAGTGACTTGAATATAAGCCACGACACTTCTGTGATTAACTAGTTTTAATTTTTTTTAAATTAAAACACTATTTGTAGCTTTAAAAAATAGACTAAGAATACAGCATGTTGCTGTCATGAAAAAATAAATGATAAATAACCTCGATCCGCTGCCGCCCTCTCGTGGTTAAAAGGGGCACCTGCATCAGATAAAGATGCGAATTTTTCATGTTCACTACAGGTGTATATGCTTCCATAGGTGTACTGTAACGCATCCATACAGGTGTAATGTCCACAATCGAAAGCTGTGCGAGATATATTTGTATAAACACATTTATTTTAAACATGTATGGCTCAATGATGTTATCTATTACATTCTAAAATAAAAAGTGACTTAAATGTAATATTGTCATATCATCAATACACATTCTAAAAATGGTATGAAAGAGGGGAGCTGCGATAAAAATGAGGTGCCAGTAATGTTAATAAAATAATAATTGCAGTTACTGCCATGAAATACAAATGAAAGGCCACTTCACATTTCAGCCCATTAGATGGCAGAAATACACCATCATTACATTAGAAATCAGAGCAGAAGAAGAGTAATGCTGAACAGCAGCTGTAAATGGAAAGAAGTGAAGGAGTGAAGGAGTGAAGGTGATCCAGGTGTGTGTCTGTCTCGATTCCTTACTGAAGACTGATGAACATTCAGGTCTGAAACATTAGAAGAGCTGTTAAATAACCAATAATATAAGGCAAGAGCTAAAAAAATAAAAATAAACTGACATAATACATCTAAATAATAATAATAATAATAATGCTTAACACATAAAAATATAACAAAAACTAGAAAATGTTAATCAAGACATAGATAGATAGATAGATAGATAGATAGATAGATAGATAGATAGATAGATAGGTTTCAGGTTAAAACATACGGAGAGCGTCCGTATGCATGTCCTCAGTGTGGAAAGAGCTTCCCGAGCTCATACGTCCTCAAAAGTCTCAAAAATCCATTCTGATAGGAAGCCCTGCTTGTGTTCGTTCTGTGGAAAGAGGTTTTTCCATTTAAAGGAGCACCAGAAGATGCACGCCGCTGTGAGAGCTCATCTGTGCTTTGAGTGTGAGAAGAGTTTCTGCTTCATATTGAATATCTAACACCAGTACATCTATGTTCATATAGTTGACTATAGTTTGTTTTCATTTCAACAGCATTGTAGTGCTCACTGCAGAGCCAAATGACATGCAGCACCCCCTCTCTCTCTCTCTCTGGGAGTAATAGGTGGAGCTTGACTTAGTCTAGCTCCACCTCTGTGGACCTAATAGGTGGAGTAATGTTTAGTGATAGGGTTAGGGTTAGGTTGGCTCATCTAGTTAAATTACACATCAATCTTCATTAACACCTTCAGTGAAGCCCTGCCTACACATACTCACCATTTAAAATGCTGTAGAAAATTCCCACTCCTCCCACACCCAACAAGAAAAAACTACTTCAGGGGAAACAACACGACCTACAACTGAAGATGGCTGATCCAGAGCCCTGCAAAATACAAAATGACGACACTGAGGAACAAAGTGGTAGGTGACCATTTTTGATTTCTCATTAATAACCGCTAAGATCACACCTTTATATAAGTGCAAAATCATAGAAATGCATCTGTGATCATAGTTGCCTACTTAGTTGATTTATAAGGACTTAAGTTATGTTTAACACCTGATAGGTAGCCTAACCAGAAATTAAATACTTGAGGATGATTGCTTTCTGCTGTTAAGTGTCTAATGTGTTTATTTTAGAACAATGTGAAGCTGAGGAGAAACCTCCTCATCTCCACAAACAACAAAGCACTCAAAAAAGAGGAGAGAAACGTCCCTTCACTTGCTCTCTGTGTGGAAAGGGCTCCATGCGAAAATCAGACCTGAAGAAACACATGAGCATCCATACCGGAGAGAAACCCTTCACGTGCCATCAGTGTGGAAAGAGCTTCGTGAGAGCAAATATTCTCAAAAATCATCTGCTCTCTCACTCCGGAGAACGATCGTTTGGCTGTGATCAGTGCGATAAGACATTCGTTTTGGAGGTGTACCTAAAGAGACACATGAAAGTTCATGCTGCTGTGAAACCTCATGTTTGTACTTCTTGTGGAAAGAGTTTTGCACTGATGCAAACTCTACAAGTTCACCAGAGTATTCATACTGGAGTGAAACCTCATATGTGCTTTGACTGCGGGAAGACCTTTACTACATCCAGCGACTTAAAAATACACCAGAGGATTCACACTGGAGAGAAACCTTACAAGTGCTCACACTGTGACAAGAGTTTCGCTCATTTATCATCTCTGAAAACGCACGAGAGAGTTCATACTGGAGAAAGGCCGTACCGGTGCTCTTCATGCAAGAGGGGTTTCACCAATTTACCAAATTTACTGAAACATAAGAAAAGGTGCTGCCTAAAGAGGTCTACATGACTTACAAGCCAATAGTTTGATATTCTGATAGAGCAAGCAATGTAACTTATTGGGCCAAATTTGCAGAAGATTGTTGAATATTGTTTGCTCAACAATGGAAGTTGCCTTAAAATGCCAGAGTTTTAGTTGGGATGTTTTATGTTCGGGACTAATCGAATGATCTCGATTAGTCCATTACTTCTACATCCATATGCTGAGCAAATTGTTGTTGGTTAGGTTAAGAGGTGGTGTGATGCACTTTTATTATTATTACTGATCTCATTTGATGAATCTATGGTCATATACATTATATCGTATGTATAATTTATGCTACAGCAATAAAAAGTGAACAAAACCTTGTACTTGTTGAAACCTTGACGTCTTTTAACTAAAAAGTGGAGCAGATGTTTTTCAATTTATATTTCCTACCAAAATAACACACACCTCTGAGAAGCTCAAACTGGATATGAAAAAAAAACTGTTTTGCAGCTGCAATCTAGTGGCTATGAACTAACATGAAAATAATTTAAGCT
>NW_015506433.1:282148-287116 GCF_001515645.1 Sinocyclocheilus grahami | reverse complement strand
TGTGTGTCTGTGTGTGTCTCTCTGTGTGTGTGTGTGTGTCTCTCTTTCTGTGTCTGTGTGTGTGTGTGTGTGTCTGTGTGTGTCTCTCTCTGTGTCTGTGTGTGTGTGTCTCTCTCTGTGTCTGTGTGTGTCTCTCTCTCTGTGTCTGTGTGTGTCTCTCTCTCTGTGTCTGTGTGTGTGTCTCTCTCTCTGTGTGTGTTTGTGTGTCTCTCTCTCTCTCTCTCTGTGTGTCTGTGTGTGTGTCTCTCTTTCTGTGTCTGTCTGTCTGTCTCTCTCTCTCTGTGTCTGTGTGTGTCTCTCTCTGTGTCTGTGTGTGTGTGTGTCTGTCTGTGTGTGTGTCTCTCTCTCTGTGTCTGTGTGTGTGTCTCTCTCTCTCTCTCTCTCTGTGTGTGTCTCTCTCTCTCTCTCTCTCTCTCTCTCTCTCTCTCTCTGTGTGTGTGTCTCTCTGTGTGTGTGTGCGTGTGTGTCTCTCTCTCTGTGTGTGTGTCTCTCTGTGTGTGTTTGTGTGTCTCTCTCTCTGTGTGTGTGTGTGTGTGTCTCTCTCTGTGTGTGTGTGTGTGTGTGTGTGTGTGTGTCTCTCTCTCTGTGTGTGTGTTTGTGTGTCTCTCTCTCTGTGTCTGTGTCTGTGATGTTCACAATCTACTGTTACATTATACACAACATTATGCTGTAGGTTTAATTATTACACCAAACTGTGTGTACTTTAGCTTTCCTTTCTCTCAGCCTGCTTTATGAGTATATCTTCATTACTTCTACATGTAACTAGTTGTTATGGTCGATTAACTGTCGGGTGCTCTTTTTGAGAAGGCTGCTTTGTGTTTCTTATCTGTTTAGTTTTTTTGGAAGTACCTTCAAAAGTTAGGTTTAGATCTGCATGGAGCCGTTTATCAGAGTTCTTGTTCAGCACAACTTGTCTTTTCTCTGTTCAACAGCTGAGAGACCAGATCAACTCTGATCATCGCGTGAGAGCTATGCTGGATGTGAGATTCATCTTTTCTTTTGTGTCCTTCTAATTCATTCTCAAATTCACAATCCTGCAGTGAGTGCATGAAGCTGGTGTGTTTGCGTTGTTTGATTCTTGCAGAGGTACATGGAAGTGAGCGCAAACCTCCGAGACTTGTACGAAGACAAAGACGGGTAAGACGATCTCAAGGACATCTGAGTCGGTATATATCAGAAATATATCAGGCTTATTTTGTGCTGTCTCACGGCGGTGTTGTGTGTCTGTTCGTCAGAATGAGGAAGGATGAGCTGAATGCAATATCGGGACCCAACGAGTTCGCTGAGTTCTACAACCGACTCAAAGTGATCAAGGAGTTCCACAGAAAACACCCTAACGAGGTACAGACGGGCGTGAAGTGCTCTGTCCCGAACGACACGCTTCTGTCTCGGAGAAATATTCACTCCGCTCGTTCTGTGTCGATTGCAGATCTGTGTGCCCATGTCAGTGGAGTTTGAAGAGCTCATGAAAGCCAAAGACAACCCCAGTGAGGAGGCACAAAGTAAGTCTGGAGTAACACGAGAGCTGTTTGCTGAGGCGCTGATATGTGCTGTGAATGGACGGTAACGGTCTCAATGCTGGTCACAGATCTGGTGGAGTTCACTGATGAAGAGGGTTACGGACGCTACCTGGATCTCCACGACTGCTACCTGAAGTACATTAACCTCAAAGGAGCGGAGGTACTGTCCGGTTTCTTATGTGATTTACACGCCTTCGAATAATTGAAGAAAAGACTCTTATACTTCTGTGTCTGTTGCTCTCGTCTAGAAACTGGAGTATGTCACTTATCTGTCAACATTCGATCAGCTCTTTGACATCTCTAAAGACCGGAAGAATGCAGAGTATAAGAAGTAGGTGAAAGTTGGGCATTTAAATGCCACGTAACTGATTGAAATACAATTATGGCCTAGTGTAATTATAATATAGCAATTGCTGCAGTTTAAAGGGGTCATGAACTGCCTTTTTTATTATTTTGTACTGTTCTCTGAGGTCCACTTATAATGTTGTCAAGATTCTTACATCAAAGACATAATGTTTTAGTACTAAAAGGCTATTTTCTGTCCTGTTTTGACCCCTTCATCTGAACGCTCGGTGTGAACCGGTGTGGCGGATTGTAAACTCAGAAGTAGGGCTGAACGATTTTGGAAAATAATCTAATTGCGATTTTATTTACCAATATTGCGATTGCGATTTAATATGCAATTATTTTTTAAAGCTCGTTATGTTCTGTAGTATTCAACAAAGACAAGCTATAAATCATTGTTTAGTATGACCAACACACTATTAGATAGATTAAACATAAATGTTCTTTTCTGTAGGCCAGACCATATGTTACGATGAAATTAGGTGATGCATGAATTGATATGAATTACATTTTTATTGTATTGACTGATTTGTTGAACTTCCAACCTTGTGAGCATGTAATAATTATGTTTAAATAGCCTGGTGTAAACATTAATATGAAAGTCAGTAACAAGCGAGCGGCAAAATACAGTAGAACCATTATAATCAGTGACGCTGTGTACACTAGATGCGGCGCGACACGACAAAACCCGACATTAAACTGACAGAACAGAACTGACTAAACAGAGAGTGATGTAGAATCGGTGGGCGGGGCTAAACGGGCAGTGCTGTAGAATCGGTGGGCGGGGCTAAACGGGCAGTGCTGTAGAATCGGTGGGCGGGGCTAAAAAGGCAGTGATGTAGAAGCAGGCGTTGATGATCTTCTGTGGAGGCGGGGTTTAGACACACTATTACATCATAGAGCGGCACATTCCACAAGCTGTCGTTTTAGCTGATTGGCTTCAATATAAGCTGCTTTTAGACTAATGAGAACGTTTCTTGTATGTCAAAAGATCAAGGGAATTTTGATTTCTCAGTTCATGACCCCTTTAATTAACCAGATCTTTTGTTTCAGAATGAAATGCAGCACTGTGCTGATTTACTCGCGTGCATCTCATGATAACATTGTTTTCAGTGACTCCGAGCGACTAGGTTGGCATTAAATGCTGCTCCACATGAACTTTTGTAGTGAGAAGTGTTTAAACCTGCTGCCAACAACAAAACAATTGCAATTTGTGTCTGAAAAAAATCACAGTGGGTTTATTTTCTTTCCCCAAAGCATTCTGCTCTACCACATAATCTATGCTTTATATTGTGTAATTAATTAACTTTTTTTTTTTGATAATATGAAATGCTGACTTTTTGTTGATCATTGGATTAAATGTGATTGGTCAGAGCTTGTGGAGTGTGTGTTGGATAAACTCCGTTTGAAAGCTGCTGATGTCTAGTTGAATGCATGTTGTTTCTGGTCAGTGGTCTCATGTCTGTGCTCTTGTAGGTATCTGGAGATGTTGCTGGAGTACCTGCAGGAATACACGGATCGGGTCAAGCCTCTGCTGGATCAGAATGAGCTCTATGGAAAGATCTTGGCAGAGTTTGAGAAGAAGTGGGAGAGTGGGATGTTTCCAGGCTGGCCGGTGGGTTTGTGCTTAAAGGAGACATTATGCCCCTTTTTACAATATGTAATACAAGTCTCTGGTGTCCCCAGAATGTGTCTGAAGTTTCAGCTCAAAATACTCCACAGATCATTTATTATATCATTTAGAAAATGCGTATTTTTAGTGGAAGCAGAAACACGCTGTTTTTCAGGCCTGTGTATTTAAATGCAAATGAGCTGCTGCTCCCCGCCCCCTTTTCCAGAAAAGAGCTGCGCCATTACAGTAACTGCAAAAACATCTGTTTTGGTTCTGATTATCATGTTTATCGCGCTGAAATCATGCGTTTTATTACTGTGAGTGGTAAACTTCTATTACTGTGAGTGGTAAACTTCTATTACTGTGAGTGGTAAACTTCTATTACTGTGAGTGGTAAACTTCTATTACTGTGAGTGGTAAACTTCTATTACTGTGAGTGGTAAACTTCTATTACTGTGAGTGGTAAACTTCTATTACTGTGAGTGGTAAACTTCTATTACTGTGAGTGGTAAATGAGTTTAAACTTCTGATATACGGTTTTCTGAGACCACACATCCGAAGCACACGCACAGAAAGCGGCTGCCACAACATGTGAGTACTAAACTAAGCTCTCATTAGGCCCTTTTGCACCGCTTTAGTTCCAGACCTAAATGTACGGTACTAAAGTACTGGGACGATTTTGTGCGAACTATTTCCCAGTACCATTTAAAGGGTTGCATTCACACCGAGAGTGTGTACTAAGAAGTGACGTAAGCCGGTCGACAGCGACGTCATTTGTGCACGGCGTTCAACAACAGAAACAAAGAAGAACATTAATAACAGGAGGATGGAGGACGCTGTGATCGGAGCTGTGTTTTGTTGTGTCTCGCGGGTTTCACAGTGGACATGGAAAGTCGATGTATACGTAAAGCGATTGAAAGAAAGACTAAGAATCTCCAACGACAACTGGCAGTGCTACATTTGCTACAAGTGCCTGCACTTCAGCGTCCGTCCATCTATCGCTGTTCTCCATACTTGCGAAATAAGTTGAGACAATGTTTACAGTATGTTTACACAAGAGTTTTAAATCATGGCGGGTGAGGGCGTTTTCATACGCGTTTGGCCAATCAATGTCTACTTGCGTCACGATTAGTACCAGTTGTGCTGGTTAGACCCTGCTCCGGAGTAGGCGCTAATTTGGTTCTCGGAAAAAGGCAGTCCGGTACTAAAATCGCACCCAGTTCCGGCGGTGCGAAAACGCCAAAAAGTGGGTAGTTCCACAATTAGTTCTGGTACTATGAAAAGGTTCCTGCGGTGCGAAAGGCCCTATTCACACTAGGGGTTGCACCGACTAGTCGACTTCAGTGCTCTGCCATGACGCTTTAAGCTTGACGTCGACTAGTCGCTGGTCCTATAGAGGGTGCAACAGGATAAGAAATCTTTGAAGGACTTCCACATTTACGCTCTGTTTCCAAACAGTTCAAATGACAAATAAATGCATACTCTGAAAGC
>NW_015506433.1:276207-282114 GCF_001515645.1 Sinocyclocheilus grahami | reverse complement strand
GTTTGAAAGCTGCTGATGTCTAGTTGAATGCATGTTGTTTCTGGTCAGTGGTCTCATGTCTGTGCTCTTGTAGGTATCTGGAGATGTTGCTGGAGTACCTGCAGGAATACACGGATCGGGTCAAGCCTCTGCTGGATCAGAATGAGCTCTATGGAAAGATCTTGGCAGAGTTTGAGAAGAAGTGGGAGAGTGGGATGTTTCCAGGCTGGCCGGTGGGTTTGTGCTTAAAGGAGACATTATGCCCCTTTTTACAATATGTAATACAAGTCTCTGGTGTCCCCAGAATGTGTCTGAAGTTTCAGCTCAAAATACTCCACAGATCATTTATTATATCATTTAGAAAATGCGTATTTTTAGTGGAAGCAGAAACACGCTGTTTTTCGGGCCTGTGTATTTAAATGCAAATGAGCTGCTGCTCCCCGCCCCCTTTTCCAGAAAAGAGCTGCGCCATTACAGTAACTGCAAAAACATCTGTTTTGGTTCTGATTATCATGTTTATCGCGCTGAAATCATGCGTTTTATTACTGTGAGTGGTAAACTTCTATTACTGTGAGTGGTAAACTTCTATTACTGTGAGTGGTAAATGAGTTTAAACTTCTGATATACGGTTTTCTGAGACCACACATCCGAAGCACACGCACAGAAAGCGGCTGCCACAACATGTGAGTACTAAACTAAGCTCTCATTAGGCCCTTTTGCACCGCTTTAGTTCCAGACCTAAATGTACGGTACTAAAGTACTGGGACGATTTTGTGCGAACTATTTCCCAGTACCATTTAAAGGGTTGCATTCACACCGAGAGTGTGTACTAAGAAGTGACGTAAGCCGGTCGACAGCGACGTCATTTGTGCACGGCGTTCAACAACAGAAACAAAGAAGAACATTAATAACAGGAGGATGGAGGACGCTGTGATCGGAGCTGTGTTTTGTTGTGTCTCGCGGGTTTCACAGTGGACATGGAAAGTCGATGTATACGTAAAGCGATTGAAGCGAATAGGGAAAGAAATTATATTCCTATGAAATATTAGATATTATTATGAAAATCATGCCCATTATTACACTTATTTGTTCTTTACATGTTGGCCAAATAACACATTAATATGCAAATTAGATGCAGTATATAATGGGAAAACCCTCTTATGGCCATTTTACACACACACACACACTGCATAAAGCAAAATGGTATATCAAATCATCCATATCTTTGTTATATCTTTCATAACATAGTTGAGAATCAGTTTGCTATAAAAAAAATCCTGAAACCTAAAAACTTATGGTTATGATGTTTTGCCTATTCATGTTCATTCGTGTCTTTTTATTACATTTTTTTGAGTCGTGGTGTCCTCTACAGAGGGCATAGTATATGAATAAAATAGCATTTTTCAAAATTGCTATTTAACTTTTTTTTCTTATGCTGGAAACCATGTAATAACATGAAAAAATACTAAATTCACAAAACTTGTTTTTTCTGGGTCTCAGGCGGCTTTAGCAGAGTATACTGTCATATGGCATATAGCATATCATAACGCCCTAGGGTTTACCACTAGTTATGCAGCGACAGGTGCCGCATCACGTATTTAAGGAAAGATGTTAAATCGATTTGTCCTGCTGTAATTGAGATGTTTTATGAATGTGTGTGTGTTCCAGAAAGAGACGAGTAGTGCTCTGACTCACGCTGGAGCCCATCTGGATCTCTCTGCCTTCTCTTCCTGGGAGGTCAGTTTCTTTTGGTCTTGTCTGCTACAAATGTGACTTCATTTTTTTTCCCTGTTTTCCTTAATGTTGTCTGATTGCCACAGGAGCTGGCGTCTCTGGGTCTGGACAGATTGAAGTCTGCTCTCATGGCTTTAGGTCTCAAATGTGGAGGGTGAGTGTGAACACTGTCCTGTGCATGTTGCTCTTGCTTTAATTGTAGTTTCACATTTACAAATAAAGCATTCAGAGAGCTGGCAGTCCCAGATTCTCGAGTCTGTATGTAATCTCCAGATGTGTGATTGTTGTGTGTTTGTTCACTGTAGCACACTAGAAGAGAGAGCCCAGCGTCTGTTCAGCACTAAAGGCAAATCCTTGGAGGCACTGGACCCCTCACTGTTTGCCAAAAACCCAAAAGCCAAGGGACCGAAGAAGTAAGCCTATCTCAGTTTGGGAAACTATGTAAATACAATGCAGTCAAATTTAAAGGGTTCGTTCACCCAAAAATGAAAATTAGTCCATAAATTACTCACCCTCAAGGCATCCTAGGTGTATATGACTTTCTTCTTTCAGACGAATCCAGTCGGAGTTATGTTAAAAATTGTCTTTGATCTTTCAAGCTGTTTAATGGCAGTCAGCACATTTTAAATGTGGTTATTTTTCTTACGAAAACGCATCGATTCGCTACAGGAGGACTTTGTTCACCCCCGTGTGAGCCATGTGAGACACTTTTTTTTAAGGATGGGCGCTTTTTATTTCACTTTTGGACTGAAGCACTGCAACACCTGCTGAGTGCCATTAAACAGCTTGAAAGATCAAAGTCAATTTCTAACATAACTCCGACTGGATTCGTCTGAAAGAAGAAAGTCATATACACCTAGGATGCCTTGAGGGTGAGTAATTTATGGGCTAATTTTCATTTTTGGGTGAACTAACTCTTTAAATTGGTGTAGAAACAAGTGATTTATTAAAATATTTTTGTTTTCTTTTAAATGCAGCTCAACCTTGTATTCATTATTTGCCTCTGTCTATCTATCTTGTGTCTGCAGAGACTCGGAGCGCAACAAGGAATCTGCTTTTCTTGAAGCTCAGATTTATGAATATGTGGAGATCCTGGGGGTAAGCAGTCTGCCTGCTGTAGTTTTATGTTTAGTCTCCTCTCATTTCACATTTATACTATAATTTTGTAATATATATGCACTGATCAGCCACAACACTAAAACCACTGACGGGTGAAGTGAATAACATTGATTTTATCATTACAGGGACACTTTTAGTAAATGACCTTCAGAGTAATGTACTTCAGTGTTTCTCTACTAATTGTCTATTTTATGAGTGGTTGTGGTTTGCTGACGTTGGTGTGAATTGTCTGTAGTGATGTTGCTGATGTGTGTGTGCGCTGCAGGAGCAAAGGCAGCTGACGCATGAGAACGTCCAGAGGAAGCAGGCGCGTACAGGAGAGGAGCGTGACGAGGAAGATGAAGAGCAGCCCAGCGAGAGCGAGAGTGAAGACGAAGATAATGAGATCATATACAACCCCAAAAACCTGCCGCTCGGCTGGGACGGAAAGGTACACTTGCTTTTTATTACGGTGGTTCGGTTTGGTGAAAGGAAATCGGTTTATTAGAGATTAAAACGGAAAGCTGTTTTTTAAATTCAAATTAGACATTGATGGTCTGATTGATGGGTAATTGATGCCAATCCCTCCAAAACATAATGAACAGTAGTGATCATTAGTAAATAACATCTCAGTTTTTGTAGCATTTTAACTCTTTTCTATATCACACAGCTCTAGAGGTAAAAGACTGATAGTGTGTCATTAACCTTGTCTTTAGCCGATTCCATACTGGCTGTACAAGCTGCACGGCCTGAACATCAATTACAACTGTGAGATCTGTGGCAATTACACGTACAGAGGACCCAAAGCCTTCCAGAGACACTTTGCAGTAAGTTTGCAAGAAACATCCTCATATTCCAGAATTTGTAGTTATGGAGCAGGATCTCAATTGTTTCTATTTTAGCTAGTAATTTTAAAGTCTTTAGTTATTCATTAAATCATTTTTGATGCATGTTAATAAACCACACAAAAGGCACCCGTTTTGGAAATTGACCCTCGTGGTAACTGTCCTTGCACTTCAAATGAGTTTCTCTTTTCTCTGGAATAGTCTGGTCAAAGCTGAAGTCACAGAAAGCATTAGAGCGCTGGCAGCCAGACACCGAGGTGAGTTCTTCTCAAACGCATTCAGTAGTCTGACATTACGCTGAGTGAAGCCACATTCAGCTGTACAGCTCTGCTCTGACTGAAGCGGCAGGTTTAGCCCGTGTTAATCAGCTGTTCAAACTCTGCTTCGGCTGCTTGATATGTTCCTTGTTGGAGAGTGAAAGATTAGTGACGTTTTCAAGTGGGAATAAATCTTGAGACTGGATGTTTGAGTTCAGAATGGAAATGTGTGTATATATACTTTTTTTTTTTTTGGTCTTGCAGGAGGAATATGAAGACTCCAGCGGAAACGTGGTCAACAAGAAGACTTTTGAGGATCTGAAACGCCAGGGGCTTCTGTAGCACAACAAACAAGATCTCTGAACACAAAATACTCGCAGTGTAAATACTGAGGCAGAAATGTGATCGTTTAGTCCTCTTGTCTTTTCCAGTTTGTGAGAAATGTGATTGGTCTTTTTAAAAGCGATCAGTATGTACATTTTTATTACTATTTGATTGTTCCCAATTTTTCTCATTTGGTGTCTTAAATTTGAGACTTTCATTAATCAATAAATTGTAGTACATTGTGTGAAAAATGATTACTTGTGCAGCATGCTGTTTTTAAAATCAGACCGTGAGATGGTTTTACTTCAGTGGGCATCTGTCATTTCACTAAAAAATATTCTGACCCCTTCATTTTTCCCAACATTTTATGTTGCAGCCTCCACATCAGACTACACTCCATACATCATAATGTCAAAGCAAAATCAGATGTGTGATGACTGCAAATGAAAAAAGACCATTTAAAATATATATATATATATATATATATTTTTTTTACATAAACAAAAAAAATGCAGATTTACACGGTGTATCAAAGTGAATTCCACCCTGTTAAAGGTCCTCTGTGTGATGAGAGCACAGCTGTATCAATAGATCTCTTCAGGATAACAGCATCTTGCCAGATCTTTCCCCAAAAGATTATAAAAGTACAAACCCATTCTGCCTTTTGCCAAGATTTTTTTGATGCATCGAAAACTGTTTTTTTGTGACTCCTGGAGGATTCAAATAGTCAGTTTGGTTATAGAATGAGATTTTAACCATTGTTTCCATTAGACAAACGGTGTAGTTTACCAATTTTACAATCAACATTAGATTAATCTGATGAAAAAGTATTTGCTCCGTTATATTGTATATAGGCCTGTCGCAATCAATATATATCGACTTCGCGCAATTATGTACATGACCTCAATAATTTTTGGTGACTCAATATATCGCCCATTATATTTACTTAAAAGGGTCATATGATGCGATTTCAAGTTTTCCTTTCTCTTTGGAGTGTTACAAGCTCTTGGAGCATAAAGAAGATCTGTAAAGTTGCAAAGACTAAAGTCTCAAACCCAATGAGATATTCTTTATAAAAGTTAAGAGTCAGCCACGCCTACCTAAAACGACTCGTTCTAACACGCCCCCACATGTCTACATCACTATGTGGAAATATTAGCATAATGCCGCCCAAAGAAAGAAGGCGTGGCTTCAGGAATAGCAGTCATGCTGATGCAGCCATGTCAGGGAGACGCTGTGTTTCAGTGCGAAAGCAAAAGCACTTTATTTGGCCTTCCGGAAGAAGATGCAATTAGGAATCATTTGTTAAGATTTATTTACAACAGAACAGCACAACCTGTTGAACCTAGAAGAGTACAAGGCTGGCTGTGCACAAAGGCTATTTCCAAAAAAAAAGAAAAAGGGTCAATTCCGACTTTGCAATGGCAATCTGGCGCTTCTGAATCAGCGACTGTAAGTATGTTTTGTTATTAGTTTAAGTATTTGCTATTGACTGTTCAAATGCAGAGTTTGCACAGCGCAGAATAAGGCGTCGTGTGTGTGTGTGTGTGTGTGTGTGTGTGAGGGGAACAGGGTCACATCACAGGAGAGTGAACTGCCTGTCAGAAATCATAGCACGTCAGCGGTCTTAACCGCGGCTTGTGTACTGCATCATCACTGTGTCTGTCACG
>NW_015506433.1:269555-275807 GCF_001515645.1 Sinocyclocheilus grahami | reverse complement strand
CTGAACAGCTTGAACACCTGGAAGGCTCTTCATAGTCAGCTGTAACGTTAGCTGTCCCTGGGCTCTGGGCCTCAGAGTTGATTTGCATCTGCCATAGTTTTCTCTCAGGCATTGCACTCTAATGTATCCCAGTGGTCTCTTCCATTCTCATGATAATGAGCACAAGAGAAAGTAGCCTTTGCTGTACTATAATTTTATCACGTGGGATATCAGTGCATGTGCTATCTTCACCTGATCATTTTACATCAGCGCTAGTAATTAGCTAATTTTGCCTGTGTGTATGTTTTGATCTTATAAAACAGTTATTTATAAAAGACATGCTCATTTTATTTCTCTGTACCATCACCTTACTTTGTTAAACTAAAAAATGGTCGGTTATTTTAAGGCCTAACATTCTCTTTTTACAACACAGCAAAAATCATATTCTTAAAGGGTTAGTTCACCCAAAAATGAAAATTCGGTCATCATTTACTCACCCTCATGTCGTTCCAAACCTGTATGAGTTGCTTTCTTATGTTGAACATAAAAGAAGATATTTTGAAGATAGTAGGTAGTAGATAGTAGGGGGAAAAATACTATGGAAGTCAATGGCAACCACCAACTGTTTGATTACCAGCAATCTTCAAAATATCTTATTTTGTGTTCAACATAAGAAAGCAACTCATACAGGTTTGGAACGACATGAGGGTGAGTAAATGATGACAGAATTTTCATTTTTGGGTGAACTATCCCTTTAAGGAGTATATTTATCAAAAAGCAAAGTAAAAACATCCTTAGAACAAGATAAATTAAACTGATTATCTTAACTATACTAAAAAATATTTTTCGGAATATAAAATGAAGATTAAAAATAAATAGTATTTTAGTCTTTCTACTTTAAAATTTCATGTTAAATTTAATGTATCACCTGATTTGTGATTATTTGTGAAGTTTACTGCCAATTTCTGAGTGAAAGTTATTTCCACACCATTTCTTAGTATATGTAGGATATTTAGTGAAAAAGTTAAAAATAAAACGACAAAATATTCAAGATATATTCTCTATTATCTCTATATTCTTAAAGGGGTCATATGATGCGATTTCAAGTTTTCCTTTCTCTTTGGAGTGTTACAAGCTCTTGGAGCATAAAGAAGATCTGTAAAGTTGCAAAGACTAAAGTCTCAAACCCAATGAGATATTCTTTATAAAAGTTAAGAGTCAGCCACGCCTACCTAAAACGACTCGTTCTAACACGCCCCCACATGTCTACATCACTATGTGGAAATATTAGCATAATGCCGCCCAAAGAAAGAAGGCGTGGCTTCAGGAATAGCAGTCATGCTGATGCAGCCATGTCAGGGAGACGCTGTGTTTCAGTGCGAAAGCAAAAGCACTTTATTTGGCCTTCCGGAAGTAGATGCAATTAGGAATCATTTGTTAAGATTTATCTACAACAGAACAGCACAACCTGTTGAACCTAGAAGAGTACAAGGCTGGCTGTGCACAAAGGCTATTTCCAAAAAAAAAGAAAAAGGGTCAATTCCGACTTTGCAATGGCAATCTGGCGCTTCTGAATCAGCGACTGTAAGTATGTTTTGTTATTAGTTTAAGGATTTGCTATTGACTGTTCAAATGCAGAGTTTGCACAGCGCAGAATAAGGCGTCGTGTGTGTGTGTGTGTGAGGGGAACAGGGTCACATCACAGGAGAGTGAACTGCCTGTCAGAAATCATAGCATGTCAGCTGTCTTAACCACAGCTTGTGTACTGCATCATCACTGTGTCTGTCACGTGACTCTGTTGCCCTTTCGGGCTTGAACTGATGGTAAAACTGACATTATTAACTGTCTTGATATTTACTTTGAAAGCTGAAGCTGTGATTATGGTAAGGGGCGTTGCATTTCCGATGCGTGCTTGTGGTGTTCGGCCAGTCACAATGCACTGCCGCACACTGCACAATGCACTGCGTCAGCTGGCCAATCAGAGCAGACTGTGCTTGTCAAAGGAGGGGGCTTTGTTGAGAACGACGTGTTTGAGAGAGGCGGGGCATAGAGGACCTACAATAATGTACAGTATTTGAAAAATGATGTGCTTTTTGAACATTAAAGCATGTCAACATATTCTGTTACACCAAATACACAAAATAATGATCTTTAAAATAGCATCATATGACTCCTTTAAAAATGTATGCCACCACGTTTTGTACATTCCACTTGCGTCTGTGTCTTTTGCAGCTTCTCGTACATGATGTGGTGTAGTCATGAGGTGCTAGTTCAAATTTAAAAAATGCTTCTACAAAGTTTCATCTGCAGATATGGCCTAGTTTAGGGATCTGTGCCTTTGTGCATACGGACATCTAACTGCTAAGTAGTGATTGTGTTTTTTAGCAATATTGTGCACCTTTAATTTACTTTTTTTCTACTTGTTACTTGTTTATTTACTATTTATTCAAGTTTTTAAGGTTTCTGATATTTTGATACTTATTTTCCATGATCTAAATATTCTTAAAAATGTAAAGTTTGTTGTCATTTGGAAGTGTGTAGGCCTTCTTGCATTATTATACTGTTACATTATGATTATATATTCAGAGGCATAAAATGGTCTTTAAAATGACAATAATATCGCAATTATTTCTGGGGCAATATATCGCACAACAAAAAGTTGTTATCGTGACAGGCCTAATTGTATATGTGACCCTGGACCACAAAACCAGTCATAAGGGTCAATGTTTCGAAATTTATACATATGAAAGCTGAATAAATAATCTTTCCATTGATGTATGGTTTGTTAGGATTGGACAATATTTGGCTGAGATACAAATATTTGAAAATCTGGAATCTGAGGGTGCAAAAAAAATCAAAATATTAAGAAAATCGCCTTTAAAGTTGTCCAAATGAAGTTCTTAGCAATGCATATTACTAATCAAAATTTAAGATTAAATATATTTACGGTAGGAAATTGACAAAATATCTTCATGGAGCATGATCTTTACTTAATATCCTAATGATTTTTGACATGAAAAATCGATAATTTTGACCCATACAATGTTTTTTTTTTGGCTATTGCTACAAATATACCCCAGCAACTTAAGACTGCTTTTGTGCTCCAGGGTCACATATGTGTCAATGACAGAAGTTCAGCTGTAGTTTTGTTTTAAAGATTAAAAAAAACAGAAGACCAACAATATCTTACTGTTTCTCATTTGTAAGCCACTTTGGATAAAAGTGCATGGTAAATCCACATAAAATATGAATATTCTGATGTATTACATACACTGAACAAAATTATAAACGCAACACTTTTGTTTTTGTCCCCATTCTTCATGAGCTGAACTCAGAGTTGGCATATAGCAGTACAATGTGTAAAATCTCTACATATTACTTACTTCTAATAGTTTTGCTGATGATTGACGACCATAAACATTGAACCCAGGATAGAGCGGCTGAGTGAATGTGGTCTGGACTGTGTGGATGAGGCTCGTTGTGTCAGAGACGCTGTAGAAGCACAGAGTTCCTGCACTGTGATCCACATACACTCCTATTCTACTGCAGCTGGAGGGAACAGGGAGTTTAGTCTGCTTGTTATTGTGCCAGAATGAGAAACTGGAGGGAGAGCAGGACAAACTCCAGGACTGATCATTAAATCCAAAGAAACACTCATAACCCGATCCCTTCCTGCTGATGCTCTTATATGACACTGATATACCAACACCATATACAGATCCACTCCACTCCAGCTCCCAGTAGCAGCGTCCACACACACTCTCTGTACACAGCACCTGAGGATAATAATCAAATCTGTCCGGATGATCAGGATACGGCTGGACTGTGCCAGTGCAAGTCACCACTCTGTTCCCTTCAGACAGAATGAGGCATTTATGTGCAGTGTTTGGATCCAGAGTGAGCTGATGGGAATCTGATGGAGAGAAAGGAAAAAAAACTAAACACTGGAAGCAGGAGTTGTACAAGTTATTTTTTGTTTTAAAAAGATTGGTATGATCTAGTCACTTGATCTGTCAAAATCTATGGAGAGAATTTTGTGCCAATATTCATCAAACAAATCCAGCATTTTGTAAATAAACACAATCTGCTTCGCAAAGAAAAGCTCGACTTTCAAACAAACGCAAAGCGATTTGCAAATAAAAAACTCTACTTGAGAGAAAATGCAGAAGTATGGACAAATATAGTTATTGTGTGTTACAACTGTGAGATTCATTTGCCTTTTTATGAGGAAACTTGACTTGATTTTCTCACAAATGCAATTGAGCTACTTTCTTTTCTAAAAAAAAGCAGACGGTGCTGTCGGTCAATTTACGCTAGTCTCCCGAGACCCGAAACACCTGTTTATCTTTTCAGACCAACATGAGTGGGGAACAGGTGAGTTTCTGTCTTACTATATCTATAATTAACCATATAGATGTTTTCACAAAGCGACCCTACTACAGTGTCAGTGAAATTCACAGTAAGTGCTGTAAAGTTGTTAACATGATTGATTAGTTCAAAAATCAGTAGTGACATGGCTAAACATTTAACTAGGTAGTCTTTCCCTATAAAAACTGATCCATTCTCCGTACCTCTTATCCTCTGTTGGATCGCGGGATATAGAATATATACACGTTGATGCAATTGTTCAACATTCAAAACAATGCATGGCTATAACAATATATCGTGTCACAATATATTGTAAAACTAAAATGCAAATGTATTATGGATAGCGACAATATTGTGTACCAAAAATGAAAGCTTAGACAATTTAATTTAGTATCAGATATAGTGATATCACCCAAGAGGTCATTAATTATAAATAAAAAATTATTGTAACACTGCAATCATTTGTGTCTAAAACAATTATGTATTTTTTAGCTTAGCAAAATGATGAATATTTCTCTTCTGGTGTCACTCTTGTCCTGTGAATTGGGGAGAAGGATCAAGTTCACACTGACGGTGGTTTACCAGTATTTCAGAATGATTTTAACAATGTAATGATTAGAAAATAATCTTTGGGGTCGAAGACTGCGCCAGCGCATTTTGTCACGTTCTCTTGATGACCACGGAAATAATTAAAAATACAGATACGAGTATGGCATCGTTTGAAACTGCAATGGGTCTACTTTTATTTGTGTATAGTCATAATAACAACAAAACAATGTGCTTTTGTAAAATAAAGAAAACAAACAGGGTGCGCTCTCTGCCGTCTCGGTCTCCGGAAATTTCTTCACAGGCACATGAATAAAACAACCTGAAACTCAGTGAATATGTGCCTCACATACATGATACTTATATGTATAGAAAGCTTGAAATGTCTACTTTTAAATAAACCAATTCAAATTGAAAACAAATATTATCTGATTATATAATCCGTATGAAAGTAAGGAGAGGTACAGTTTCTCCTGTCTCACCTCATTATCGCTAATGTGATCCCGCCTCACACTGAGCGCTCCATATTGGCACAAAATTTGCTCCATAAAAATCTCTTATTCTCACCCTGAAAGTTCCAGATTTCCCCTCTCTTATGTCTATCTCAACTTTCTTTAATATGTATCTCTTTTGTGTAGCTGAATTATAAAAGCTCTTAGCTCAGATTGAAAAAGGTGCTTTTTCAAAAATGGATTCATTTTAGTTAGTTATGCGTTTTTTTTACATAAACATAAACACAAATACAAACATTCACATACAGGCCTACAGTTCACACACGAGCACAGAAACCTGTAGATATATGGACAGAACAGACAGACACGTCAAGCTGCATTTTTAGAAATGCACTGGATTTGTCATTGTAATGTTGCTATGGTGATGATCAGTCATTATTAAAGGGGTCATATGATGCGATTTCAATTTGTCCTTTCTCTTTGGAGTGTTACAAGCTCTTGGTGCATAAAGAAGATCTGTAAAGTTGCAAAGACTAAAGTCTCAAATCCAAAGAGATATTCTTTATAAAAGTTAAGAGTCAGCCACACCTACCTAAAACGGCTCGTTCTAACACACCCCCACATGTCTACGTCACTATGTGGGAAGATTTGCATAACGCCGCCCAAATGTTCACGCAAAGAAAGAAGGCGTAACTTTTATTCTTGCTGTAGTATTGTTGCCGCCGCCATGTCGTGAAGTGTGTTTCGTTGTGAAAGCAAAACTACTTTGTTTGGTCTTCTAAAAGAGGATGATATCCGCTTCGTCATGCCTGGAGCTGATCCGTGCTGGTCGCTGAGGAAATACATCAACTTCGCGCTGTGTCCAGCCCGGGGTCGTCACATGTGGTTGCCACAGGCATCACAATAT